>NC_090669.1:11228390-11328390 GCF_013368605.1 Nyctibius grandis | reverse complement strand
GTTTCCCAAGTCACCATACACTGGACTGAAGGCATCCCGTTCAGGTTATTAAATGGATCCCAAGGCTGCCGTTTGGCTCTGAGGAGAAGATCTTTCCAGATCATCTGCATAAAACACCTCTACAGCTGAAATTCGCCACAAAAATGTAAGATGATTAAAATCCGTGAGTATTTGTGGAATGGCTGCTTATCCTTTAGGAACTAGACTGAGATCATGAAATTATTTCACAAAAGCCACCAAATGTCACAGAACTATTTTCAGTGCAGTGAAACAGGCATATGGATTGAAGTAGTATGTGATGGAGCCTTGTGGGTGTTTTTTGGTTGTGGGTTTTTTTTAGAATTTTTAGAAAATTATTTAGTGATATCACTTAATTTAAAAAAAAAAAAAGAACAATGTTCTGTATGGTAAAAAAACCTGTCACAACTCCTGCTGATTGACAGTTGTTCAACAATCTGAGAAGGAGAAATCAAAGACTCAGTGTGAGCAGAAAATGAAGTTCTTGACCATGAGGTAGTGCCAATAAGCGAGAGGTAAAGCAGGCTGAAAGAATACTGCTGGAGAGCTGCTATTGCCTATGCGAAGTCTGCGCTTTGATGAATACAAAGATCTCCAGAACGTAGGGGCTGCATGTTTCATTCGGCTTATTCATATACTAATGCCAGTGTACTGTGGTGGACTTACAATCAGCTGGTGCATTGAGGTGAAAGGTGCAAGGTAGAGGTAACAAAACTCCTTTCATGAGAAATCCTCAGTTCTTTTCAGCCTCTGGTGGACCAGACCCACACAAGGAGGGTGTAAGGCTTCCGTGGTTTGATTGATTTAAGGTAGAATAGGTCAGTCAGATGCAGGAGTCAGAGCACTGGATCTTTTCAGATAAACAGAGCCTGTAATTACCAGCCAGTTCCACAAGTTTAAGATTACTCGCAGATCTAAAATTGCAACTGTATTGACAAGTAAACAACTATCAATATATTCTCCTCCTATTTCACGAAAGGTACAAAATTTGAGTGTCTTCTCTTTGCTTTGTAAATACAATTAAAGATTATTGAGAGGGATAAAGTACAAAGGCAGCTTTCTAAGTGCCGTTTCCATTACAGGAAAAAAACCCACAAAAACTCCCAGAACTTTTGTTCAGACAAGTCTGTTTTAATAGGCATAATGTAAAAATTGCTTTGATAACCATATTCCTCCACTACCTTTATATTTTGAAGTATTCACTGTAGCTTTAATTTTATTAATGTATTTCTTTTATCTTTCATCTGAATAGTGTTCTGTATGTAAAGTGACCAAATGTGATTAATGATGAATAGATTAAGATGGGACAGGGTGTTTGAAAAATGACTTAAGTAGTGCATGTAAGTCACTGGCTATAGTCCCAAAATGCAAATTCTGGTTAAGTTAATGACTGGAAAATCATGATGGCACTAGTGTATGAGTTCTGCATTATTTGAAATTGCTTTATAAACAATAAATAATTGACATTTTACATTGGGACTAGTTAATAGTATCACACAATTATTTCTATAGGCATTAGTATTTTATGGTCAAAAGTATAAAAATAATTGACTTATATTAATATATTTTTTTGCTGTCCAGTGTTTGTAACAGTTTTGCCTTGCAAATAGCATGTTGAAGTTCATGTCCTGTTAAAGGTTGGTACTTTATTAAAATGTCCGTAATAATCTTGTTTGCAGTAGGCATGCCTGGTCTTTCTGCAAAGAAGATTCTGAACATCCTTTAGGTTGGGATTTAAGGAGGGAGAAATTTGTTAATATGTTCACTTCTGCCTGACAAATGAGCATTATCGTCAATGTGGGTGCACATTTCCACTTATCCTTTTTTGTATCTGGAAAGCTTTATGAAAAATAAATAATGCATACAAAATTATGTCTGGAAGAGACATTTATGTATATATTGCTAGCTTCAAGACTGATTAGAATTACATTTCTTTAAAAATGATTTTTTTCTTGCACATCCATACCACCTTTAGAATGCACTGCATGATAGAAAAATACAATCGATTTCAACTGAATACCTGGAAGGAGTGGTTTTTTCCCCCCTATTAATATATGTACATGTGTTCCCCTAGAGTTTGCGTTATTTTTCCTAAAAGAGACTGTTCTATTGAATTACCCCAGCCCAAATGTATGCCTTAGGAAGCGAAATGTAGCAAAGTAGTTGTCCTATTATCATAACTTGAAAGAGGTCCATTTAATAATAGCCCATATTAAACAAGAGTCTGCTAACTATGCAGTAAAGACTGTTTTTCACCAGAGACGTAAACCATATGTTTTAAATGCAGCTAAAAATGGATGCAGTGTGCTGTTTCCTTCCACCTCAGCCTGCAGTGGATTACTTAGATTTGCAAGGCATAGCCACCACTAGTACTTAACACTGCTGAAAGAGCCACCCTTCAAGGTTTTTTTTAACCACAAAGAAAAGAGAAATATAGTAGCATCGATTGTTAAATCCTGGTGCTTGTTACTCACTGCCCGCACACAGAACATCATACCTTTGTAGCAGTGAGGAGAGTTGGTATTTATCAGGGTTCAGAGCTAGTTCAGCCACACACTTGACAAATTATTTGTGGAATTGTTGTATTCACAGTCACTTAAATAAGAATCTGTCAACACAAGGCTGTGCTTTGTTGCAGCAGGTCTCACAGTTTTTCCTGCGCACTCAAAGAATGATGGATTGGAGGTAATGCAAATTCACTACCATTTTATATGCTGGTGCCTTCTTCATAGACAGGAAACATAGCTCAGTATCATCTTGTAAAATGCCTTAACTGTAAAGGCCTAGTTCAGTGTTGAAAGTGCTTTTTAAAAATGGTATGTTGGAACGGGGAAATGTAATTCAAATATTTTCCTCACGTCTCATTTTAAAGACTTTGTTGGAGCAGGTGTGCATTCAGATTTTCCCAGGCTAAGTAGGACATATGCTTATCTGTGCTTGGTAATTAAAACAAATTAATAAATACAATTATTTGATTTTATGGCAACTTAAAAGTTAGTACTGCTTACCGCGATATTAAATTTAAAGAGCTCATGCAGAAGAAAAAATGCCCATTTAGGTAACTCAGTCTGCATTGCTGATAGTAATATTTTTAGTAAACTCATTTGTCCAGCAAAGAATACCTACCTTAAAGCTCTATATGCAGTTCCAAAAGGTATAGTTCAAAGGTAAAAACCAAGATCCTTTGACAGAATGGAGCATACAAGAACAAGTAAAAACACTTATCTATGCTGGCATATATTTTTTAGGTTGCTGTCCAAAACTGGAATGTTTTGCCCAGAACTAAAGGCAGACACAAAAGTCTCGCCACTTTCTACTCCAGCAGAAGTCAGAGCTTTTCCTTGCCCTGCTCCCAAACCTGCCACAGCCGTGGGGGAGTGCAGGAGCCCACCAACAGCCCAGGACAGCACTGGGGAGGGACAGAGGGAGCTGGAGCAGCCCTTGAGAATGTCAAAATGAATAAGAAGTAATAGCATGCACTGGAAGACGCTTTTCTGGGAAGTCCTCATTGCAGTTGAATAAGCGGAGTTATGGCCTATTTAGGTTGTATCTCTGTGCCTTTTTCTTCTTGGTTGTTCAGGAAAATTGAACTTTCTGCACTAGGAAAAAGCTCGTCTGTGGGAGAGGGCTTTCTCAGAGGCTCATTTCAAGTGTAAGGAATGAGCTTGCCAGGAGTTAAGGACAATCACAAATCTTATGTTGTACTGACTCAAGTTCAGGTTGCATTTCTTTGATTTAGGACAATAATGGGGGGAATGCCATGATGTGTGTGTATATAAAAATGTTTTTAAAACAATCAACAACAAATATTTTAGAACATATGACAAATACTATTCACTTGGCTCAATGCCCTAATGGGAGGCCCAGATCAATGCACTATTGAAACCTTTGTAGATTATAATAGACCCTGGTGAAGTCAATGAATATATTGCCATACACTTCAGGTGGGCCAGCTTTTCACAGAATCGAATCAATCAGGTTGGAAGAGACCTCTGGGATCATCGAGTCCAACCATTTTAGCCCCAGATACTCTGAACCTTAAGCTTTCAATGGGATCTGAGCAGACACTCTGAATTTCAGTGCATGCTCAAGATGTAAGTATTTAGCTGGTGCACAAATCTGGGCAGAAGTAAGTTGCCCTGGCATCCTGCTGCCAATGCTGCTGTTTCACACTGTTGCTTTATCCCTGGTAAGAGAACTAATATGCGGTACTGTTTACTTTTGTATTGACTGAATGAAAGGAAATGGTTTGACATCGAAGAGCATTGTCTTTTATGTGTATGTGCTGCCTGGCCTCTTTTTGTCTCTGTTCTGAGTAGTCTACTTTGACTTGCTCTGATTTTATCTGCTATAAAGCCTATATTTCTCGAGAACCTTTAAACAATAGTAATTTGCATTTCATGCATGTGAAGGGTGTGAATAAGTAGCTCTGCGGGGCAGCTCCTCTGACCCTCCTCTTTGTTCACCAACACACCCAGCTGAAGTGCAGAGCAGGGGGCTGCCGCTCATGCAGGTATCTCTGCAATGGTTATCTGCATTCAAACTATCTGGAAAAGTTTAGTTGACTTTATTTTATTAAAAAATGCCTTTAATACAGCATTGTATATAAATTAATCTGCTCCTATTAGACTTGCAGAACACGTATGTCCTTCTGTACCTATTTACCTTTAGCCATGACACAGGAGTGTACCAGCATGTATCAGCACTGCGATACCTGCTGCAGGGACCAACGCCTGTGATGACATTGTGATTTGGGGCGCAGTGACCTCAGACACCGCTAAACTCCGTTGGAGAGGTTGGTCGTGACATCTTTGTTATGTAGGCTCCCTTCAGCCTTGCGGGGAGGCATCTGTTTGGCAGAGCCCCTGCAAGGGCTGCGCTCTGCAGCCTCGCAGAGTATTCAGGCTTTTATGGTATTTCCCCTAGCAGCTCTTCAAAGCGTTTGGAAGCTCGACACAATTTCAAACACTACAGATTGACTTACAGTATGGGATATAGTATTTTCACTTGCGTCTAAAAACGCTGTTGTGTGGCCAAAAATTAAATCGCCAAGAAATCACACATGGTTCACAACACAGCTCTTTGATAACATTAGAAGTATATGTAATATTTTGAAATCCCTGGCCAATTATTTCTAATAGTTTCATGATAATTTATGTAGAGAATCTCTCTATTGGATATGTTCCTACTTTGGTCTAAATGTATTTTTGAACACTCTGTCAAACATCCCCATTTGGCACCTATTTTGTTTCGCTGAATTTCTTTAGTATGTCTAGATCTCTTGCCAATGTATTTGAGGAACATATTTTGACAGCTTTGTCACCAAATTTGTTACTACTTGTGTTTGGAACGGGTATCAAATTGCAGATATTAATGTGTGTTTTTCCTTTTGGTATAGACTCAACTGGATAATAGCTTTGTTTTTGATGGTGAATAATAAAGTGAGTGAATTTTTTTTTTTTTTTTACTAATTTCAAATGTTATTAAGATTTAAAAATTACAAGTATGTTATAAATATATTGTTTTGGTTTTATGTTTGCAGCTAAAAGCATCCTGAGCAGAATATCCTTAAACTTTAAAGAGCTGTGTTATTACAGTCCCTTCTTATACAAACTTTATAATAGAAAAAGTACATATGTGAATGCAGGAGGTCCTCCCTCACTGTGCACACACACACACACACGTGTATGTGTATAGTTTAATTTCAATATGCTTGGATTAACTAGACTATTGAATTTCAATTCATTGTGCTCATTTATAAAATAGTCTTCCTGTTGATTTTGTTAGAGCTGAATGAAAATGGTATATATAAGGCTGATCATATTCTTTTCCATCATGTTTTTCTTAATATGGTATTTTTAGATTAAAAGAGATGACAAGATAATGCATGTTGAAATATAAAAGTCTGCTTTGTGGCTCTGCGACAGCGGCCGGAGTGAGGGCTGCTGAGCTGGCGCACGCTGGGAGCCCTCTCAGAGACATGGCACCCGTTTGTGATGTTTCCAGCCACATAAGTCCCTGCAGTTCCCTTTGAGCGCTACCCACAGCCCTGCGCCGGCTCATTTTCCATAGACGGGCACAGCACCAGGTGAGGACTCAGCCCTGGTTTTTGTGGGCAGCTGGCCTGCCTTTGGCCCTCATTTTCGCTTGTGCTGAGATGGTGATCGCCTGCTGCACCCCTGTTGGTGGCCTTCATCCTCTCTGGGTGTGTGTAGACCTAGATATCACCCTGAATCTGAATGAATGAACTGGATATGCATGCTATTTTTCAAATATCTCCAGAGAAATAGGCTGGAAAGATTTAATGAATTAGTTACCTTTGACAGCAGAGGCTAAATGCGACGTGGAGGACGTATATTTTAGAATGTAGTTTAAATAAGGCTTAGTGGTTGCCATAGCTCCTGATTATTTTTGTTCTGTTGTGGATAGTGTAGTAGTTGGAAATACTTTTGGTCACCCTTAAAGATAATCTCGGATGTGGAACCCTGCACAGTTCTTGGCGACAGCACTTTCTCTGAAATGGCAGATTCCCCTAGGAACACTAGAAAACCTGTGCCTGCTTCTAAGGGCTCCTTTTTGGGCCACTTTCTAGTGTTCTTTAAAAGATGCTATTCAGTCGGCATAGAGCTCTTTGATTTTTTTACTGCTGGCAGATAGGTTGTTTACTGTGCTGAATAATATGTATCAAGTAGGAAATGAATCCTGGAACAGCTGGTTTTGTTGCTGATAGTAAGTAATTTTTAAAATGTAAGGATTGGTTTTAAAATGTCAGCGGTCTTTCTGGACTAATATATATTACCTTTTACAAAGATTTGATCAAAATTCGTAAGTAACAGTAAAAAAAGTTAATTACTCTATGCTGTATAAAAATGCAACTGTGAATCTAAAATATCTGTAGGATAAAAACCAGATTATTTTTCAAAGGGGACTGTCATGTTACACCTTTAAGACCTGTACCTTAATTTCAGTTACCTGTGCAAACCTATGTATTTCTTTTTTTAATTTTAGATGGCAACTGCCCTATCAGTTCTATAAATTGAACTTGGGTTTGAACCAGAATAAATTTTTTGAAAATAAGATTTTATTTTATGTCTTAGAAAGAACATGATATATAATAGGAATGGAAAACATTCACAATACAGTTTAGTTTTTAATTCCGATTCTGTGGTCCTATGCAATAATATCTGTTTTTTTGAGCAATTTCTTCCAGCTTATCTAGACAAGTTGAGACACAGACTACAATCAGGGCACAGACACAATCAAGGCATCAGAAGCTCTTCCTCAAAAAGAAATTGTATTAACTTAAGATGACAAAAGTAGGATGGCTATTCTATGTCTGTACTAGATACAGCATATATACTGCATTTTCGGGTAAATTATTTCTTGAGTCCGAAGCCCAGCCTAAGTGAGGGCAGCAATCTTGTGCCAGCTGCCAGCATTCTTGAGAGAAATAGGAGCAATAGGCCATAGAAGTGTTCTGATCATAACATACTTTTCTTGGCATTAGAGAGTAACATAATAGCTACTCTGCTAGTTTCATAATACAAAGAATTTCCTACAAAATAGTAGAGGGCAGGGCAGGTGTGGAATAAGTTAAAATCATAAAGAACAGACTGACCTGCCATTGATTCGATTTTCTTTTTGGTTGGAAATTTTGCATTATAGAATATATATTTCGCTTGTCAAATTTGCTATTGACTTTCTTTGTTCCATTGAAATTCTGAATTTTTGCTACTTACTTGAACTTTTTTCACACAGTGATAACACAATATAAATCAGACACCCTAATCCAGCTAAGTAAATCTGCATAATTTTGTTTGAGTGTTAGTAGAAGACTAACTGTTCCAGACAACTTCTAACAGATTGTTAAATACACAAATAATTTGCTTATTAGAGGTGATATTTATCAAAAAACTCAGAAGAATGTATGCACTGAAATATATTTATCGTTATGTAAAAAATGAAGTGACCTGTTGGAGACAGACCTTAGCTCCTGAGAAGAAATGTAATGCTTAGGAAGGTTCCATGAAACACATGAAATTATTGTGTATATATAAGAAGTAATAATGTCATCTGTTTTTTTTCTGTTTCCTGTTGATTGACTTTTATAGCTTGCAAACGTTATGCTGGATGGTAAATTGCAATAAATTTAATCAAGAATTATTTTATTCAGCTTACTAATGAGGAATAATAGCGTACGTATCAATTAGACATGTCAATTTGTGTGAAGAAATAGATTTACAAAGGGATAGTAGGTAAAAAAATATCATTGGTATCAATTCACTTCATTATTTTTAATTTGCTGTGAATATTGAGTGCTTCCAACATAAAATCATTCCTCAATTAAAATAAAACAGCTGTACTCCTATCAGCTTTTCCTTGCTTGTTGTTGCTTGCAGATTAGCAGTTGTCATTGGCTTCAGTCTCATGTAATTTCATTAATTTGCAACCATATATGGGTAAAAAAAATAATAATAAAAGTCTTTGGCTTGTCAATGTACTAAGTAACATATATAAATTATTTTTTTCAGATTGCACTGAAAGGGCAGAAATACTGTGGCAGCAACGTTTGGGGGATATCGGAACTGTGACAAAACCCTCTCCGCTTCTGTTCTCCAGCGTGAGCAAAGCAACAGTAGTTGCGAGCACTTTATTCATTTTGGCATGTTTTTATTACTCTAGATTCCCTTTCATTTCCCCTAGGTGATTTCTCGTAAACTAGATCCCACAAATGTGTTACAGTGTAAATGAGAAGGATGAATTCTGAATTGGATTGGTTTGTAGCTTGCTTTCATTGTAGGATCTAACAAGTCCCTCTCCTTCCTTTATTAGCAAGTCTGTGTTCTTCTCTAGTTTTCCATGATATCACTGAGCATGTTTGTGTTTTTGAGTGACATACGTAGCTCTGTGGTTGTCCTTATTTCTCTGCAAATAGATCAAAAGACTGACAATAAAAGTACATTTATAGAGAGAAGCATGGGAGTTGCAACAGCTATTTCTGCAAGACCAGATGTGAAAATGTGGTGTATAATTTCTTCCGTTAACTTCTGTTTTTCTAGTAGCAAGTTCTTAATGGCCTTACAAGATTTTAAATTGGTCTACCTTACCTTGTTATCATCTAGCTATTATTTTAATGGAAAGTTTAAAAATACATCTTTTTAAAGGTGTGGTATATAAGATGTAAAAAGTATGCAGGAAGAATCAATAATTACATGTTTTGTATTTTAATAGAAAATAATATTCTCTCTCAGATGACTGTGGTTTCAAGAATGAAGGTAGGCTGTGCTTCTGATTATTTTTTTCTGCAGCTCATGTTGTAGGTTTCAATACCTTTAGATCCTACTGACTGAATGCATTTTACCATGGGGTATTTATATTATTTTTTTGTTATTAGTGAGAGCTTTTTGATAGAATCCCTAAATGAGAATTCATGTCTGTGGCGAGACTGAACACATGGGATCTGAATCCTAGTTAACAGTGAATTCTCTATTACAAGAAGCAAAAGCTTATAAATATTTTCCCCAGCTCTGAAAGTGGAAGCTGACACTAGCTTGTATCAGAGAGTTTTAACTAATGATTATTACAATGCTCATCTGCTAATTTGCTTCTCCATAACTGGAATCAGTATGCTACATATGTGTGAAGTTTTTGGAGCTCACGCTAAATTTCAACTAGCCAGACTTCTCTGCATTTCACTATTATTGAAATAATAATAGTAATAATAATAATAGATAATAGTAAATACATTAACTATGTTTCTTTTTTTGAATTCACTGAATTTAAGTAGAAGATCGTTGCATAAGCTGAACACATCTTCAATTTTTGATAAATCTAGGGTGTTGTCATTTAACACCGAGGATTTGTTAGAAAAAAGACTGTGAGTTTCATGCTGTACTTTTGAATAGGTACCTACTTATTTCAAAACTGAATAAGAAATGTTGTTGAAAATCATAGACATGCCTATCTATTTGTAATCTGTAACAGCATCTACACTGGGACTTGAGCTGATTAATTTATCCCAGGTAATATATCTGTGCAATCTATTGCGCCACATTTGATGCCAAACTTCTTGGGTGATATTTGGAGAAAGAATTTTCCCAGCTGTACAACAGCCATAGGAAAAATTCAAAATTCTGGGAGAAAATGACAAACAGGAAATTCGCATCGCAGGATTGATTGCTGGATTTCTTAAACTGTAGATAATTATGAGTTGGGATACTGTTACTTAAAAATAAACTTTGCTTTTATCAGTTAGTATCAAAAGTCACTGTCAATCATTTTGTATTTCCTGCTCATATGCTCGAATGTTCTTAAGTTCTTTAATGTTTTAAGTTGTCTGTGTTCTGTGTCTTGTTAGTGTTAAGCAATATAATTACCAGTTTAATAAATATGATCATTGTTTCTATAGATGTATGGGAAATTTGGCATTTTTACAGAGTGAACTTGTTCCTGTTTAACATTTAAGAATAACCAGCATCAAAAGACTCTTTGAGCATACTGAGAGAAACACAACTTAAAGGATGGCGCTGATGAAATGAGACCAAGGAGGAGGCTGCAGTGTCATTCACATGTTTATCTCGCTGCCGAGCTCCTGCCTTAGAGCCCCAGTCAGTCCCCTCGCCAGGGATGCTCCTGGAGATCCAGCTCCTGCAGTTCTGTGACTCTTCTCCTTTCCCTTTTTGCAGAGCTTCGTTTCTACTAGTATCTGTCCTGATAGCCTCTGGTGCAGACTGGCAACTGCCTGTGCTGCCAGACAGCTGGCCGGGCACCTTGGCACAAGGCATAATGCAGAACCTTGTTTTTGTTTCTCAGTTGAGAATCACCACCTATCATAAACTCGCATATTATTCTTGCCTTTAGAGTTGATGCATCTGTTACTGACTGCTGTAGCAGCTAAACTTTAAAATTGCAATATTATAACGTTACCGATATGCAAGCTGGGTTAATAGGATAAGGAACACGCTTTGAATCAAATCATCATAAAGAGAGGAAAAAATATTTTATTTCTTTTTTTAGGCCCTTGAAACAAACTCATCATCCTTTTTTGTCCAGTAGGCAGTATTCTTCAAATCAAAAACAGATCTTTTAAAACCAAGCTTGAAGTTAATTTTATCAACCATGTGTCTTAGAAAGTACCTACCCTGTTTGAACATTATTTCTCTATGTGAAGCTATGACTAAGTTTTACAAGCTTACCAAGACGTTAAGTGACTTGCTTTATACAGCTATTCAGTATTGCACTACACACCAATAATCCTTTAGTATAATAAAATATATGTTTTTGCTTCTTTACTGGAAGTTATAGAGAAGTCTTCTGATCATCCAACTATGAAAAGCACCATGACTGGTTCTGCCCAGAAGCTGCATGAATACATGTGGAGCAGAAAAGTTGCTCTTTATAGCCAGCTGTAAAATTCTTTCAAACCCTGTGAATGTTCAGCCTGAGAAAGCTTTTCTCACTGAGAGATAGATTAGCTTCAGCATACCAGCCTTCAGCAGTACGGACGAGTCAAGATTTCTCGCCAAGCCTACACTTTACTGGTGAAACTCAAAGTCAGCCAGCCCATTTCAAGAAGAAAAACAGGGTTTGGTTCTAGTAAGTTGCCACAGAACATGCTCCAGATTTGACAAGCGTTGTAATTAGTTGCTTTTGTGTGTTTAGTACACAGCGCAAATGCTGTAAAATGTTTTTCACATGATGCAACATTGCCAGCAGATAATCATTGGAGCATTAAAGTTTGTGTATATCCTACAAGCTGCAGGAGGATAAGAAAAAATAAATAAAAACTAACAGCTGAGTTTTTCAGACGATACCGTTCCTTTTCTTTTGTTAAACTGATTCATTTTTAAATGTTACTTTTTGTCAGTTTCTCTAGAAACTGATTAGAAAACACTAAACAAAGTGAAAATGCTTTTGTTTCTGTTCTAGTTTTGACTGTGTGAATTTTTTAGAACATTTTCAGTTTAATTATGCAGCACTAAAAATTGCAATTAAACTGAATTTGCAATTGAAACTGCTCGTTTTAGTTAACTGTCAAATTTACTACAGCATTGTGAAATAGGGGCTTTATTATTATGAGGTGTTTTGGAAAAAATGACTTTTTGAACAGAAGAAAAATGTCATGTCTCTCAGTCCTATCACAATGAGCCAACAATTTAAAGAGATACCCGACCAATGAAGCTAGTAACTCTCTAAACACAATGGAATTTGTTCCAGGTGGTGTCTTAAATTATTGGTATACTGCAAGTATGGGCAGTTTTGAATAAAGTCTTTTTTGCCTATTTAAACTCTTTTGTGAAATGTGTTTTTCAAATGTAGGTGAAAGGCTAATGTTGCTTTAAAATAAACTTGTGATAACCTACTTGTCTTAGGGATATCTGACATGCCATGTTTTGCAGGATGCTATGACGCAATTTGATGGATATTGTGCATTATATGAGACTGTACGAATCTTAATATCTCTGTTCCTCTGCTTTAGCAGGTGATGTACAGCTCTGTGTACATAGAGCATCTCAGACTAGTGTCTGAGACTACCCTTTTCCTCTAAGCCCTAGGCATTTTTATCACTGTGCCAATAAAAGGAAAGGGATTTATGGGGTACTGCTTTTTAATTCATTCAATTCTCTGTTCATTGTGAGGTTAATGTTGTTGATCTATTTTTCTCTTGAAACAAATAAAAACAATATGTGCTGACACTGACTTTGACTTTTGACATGGGAGATAGAGGTCAACATTTAATTCTATATTTATAGACTACATGAACAATATTATCTGTATTAAAAACTGTTCGCTCAGTCCTTGTCATTTTACAACTTAGTTCAGTAGCTTATATCACGTTGAACGTTTTCTCCAACTCTGATAAAGGTGCCATCATTCACAGCACTACACTTAAGGGGTTGTCAGCCTTTCCACTAAAAACACCTTTTTTCAGGGGTTCATAACTTGACTAGCTAGAAAAATTACATCGAGACTGACCTGGGGCTTTACTTTAAACAAAATATACATTAAAAAATACCCCAAATCCACAACCCAAAAAAAACCAACAAAGAACACAAAGCCAGGAGCCGACTAGTTTGACACGTGTTCAATGGCCATTTTTATTTAAGAAATTAATGAGATTTATCAAGCAGGTATAACACTGCCTAAATATTCATCCATTTCTTTCTTTCTGAAATATTCTTGGCTGTTTATACTTGTAAGAGGTGCTTGTCTGTTGCCTAATAGATGCCTCATGCCCAAACTATTCAGAAATTGTATACTGGTAACACAGTCAGTGACACGATTATTGTAATGAATGTGCATGGCACAGCTGTACCTGTATAAGCCCCGCCACAGGTGAACTTATACTTCTGTAGACCATTTTCCTTCTTAAATGGAAATAAACTCCTATAAGAATTTTTTTACTTTCAGGAAAGGAGAAGGAAGGACTATCTCGTTTTATCTAGAGTGGATACAGAGGTACTACAGTTGTGCATGAGCATTCCTTATGACATGGAACAGGGTCTTCAGATCCCTGGGCCAGGTAAAGCTAAAGTGATTTCACTGGGACAAATCTTTAGGCTATCTATGCTGTTCAGACTTTCCTGGGTATAATGACCTTTGCTAATTTTTATGAGCTAAGGCCTGGAATAAGTAAACATACTTTGTTTTATTCTTGTTTGCAGGATAAAGGCTCTTGGTGTACCTTGTATTCAACAAAGAAAGTGAATTATCAATGCAATTATTATTAGCCTGCATTTGTTTTCAGAGATTATCCAGTCTTCCTTTAGTCAGTGGCAAGAAATTTGAGATTAAAGTCGTCTTCCAGTGCAAACAGGCAGTAATATTTTCTACAGGTCACTTAGGTGCTTTATCCACCTAAATATGTATTTCCTTGGTAATAATAAGAGTGAAAAAATGGAATAACCCACACAGTTTAATCTATGTGTTTTTAAAATATCTTGACATATACCATATTTATGTAACCCCCCCCCCAAATAGCTATTGCAACCTGTAAGTTTTTGAAATATGTGAGGTTTTATGCTAATACACATATACAGTGGTCCATACTAACTGCCAAGGGCTGGTTTTAAGTAAGGTTTATAGAAATTAATATGCATTTTTTAAAAAGTGTTCAGTAATTCATATACTGTTCTTGGAAAGCAGGGGATCTACCACATTTTGTATGTGTGTATCTTAAAAAGGGCTGTGAAACTGAAACATTGATGGATCATGTTACATACCGTGCATATCTGAAAAGTTTTTCATTAAAATGAACTCGTAAAGACTCAGTGCTTGCTTCTCAGCAGATGGCAAGAGGTGTTTATTTGCTTTGTGGAATTCTTTCTGTGTATATACAGAGAAATGGAGAGGACAGCTCTGAGGGATCCAGCTAGTACTTGTAGGACTATTTAAAATAAATACAGTTACTATTAGCATTAAAACTATACAGGAGGTTCAATTATACGCTCTTCTTCTAACCAGCTCTACCTTTGCACTGAAACTATTCCAAATATTGTACTTGCTCAGAAAAAATAGAAATACAGCTTCCTGATGTGGAACCCTGTGTGATGAAGAGTTTAATGTAGGGGCTTTTTTTAATAGTCAAATTTTTTATTTTCTATTCTGTTTCATTCTTTCCTTCTCTCTCTCTTATTCTCTGTTAAATAGCTCCTGCTCTATTTCTGGCACTTTTGAACTTTATTTTTCTTTCCTTGTCCTTTTTCCTTTCATTAGTTTGCTGGTTTCACTGTCTCTTAGCTGCCTTTCCCCATTATTATATCTTTCAATCTGCAAATCCTCTCCCATATGTGCTGCTGTCCTTCCCTAGGCCTCCTGCCTTTTGATTTTTTCCAGATCTCATTTCCTTTTCACCTGATCTGGCTTTATTCAACTCTGCTCTTGTCTATCTTTCAGCCTGTCTCAGGCCTCCCTTTTTCCTTCTGTCCAGTTGTGAATCCATAAACTAAACAAGACTTTGGCAGAAGAAATCAACAAATGTGGTGTTCAGACCAGAACTTGACAGCTGGAAAAGGAAAAGGGGAATGCAAAAGCCAAACTTTTGATTAGATTGGTGTGAATACTTTTTAGTGAATAAAATATTCAGTGAATGTAACCTCTTTTCTGCTTTCAAAGTTTCCTGCAACAGAATGAGATGTTCTGTATTTTATTTCATTCATATTATTTATGAATTTTAATTGAACATACTCCTGGTATGTTTGCAACAGTTTATGCAAAGAATCATGCTTTGTACTGTCTTGGTTATTTGCAAGGACATAAAATATTATTATTTCAATTCCTTGGTTGGGTGAATTACAGAACTAGGATTTGAGCAGATCGAAGATTTCATCAGTATAAAATTAAAAGTTTGTAATTCTAGCTAGGGAATTATTCAAATTGAAATTTAATTTGTGATCTGAAGTTAGAGTTCGTTTTTTCTAGAAAGAAAACTTAAAGAACTGCCAAATTTTATCACATCAGATTGCATTTTAAGCAGGAATGGACCAAATGTCAGTTATATTTGCCAAATTCCTCTAAAATTCCTGAACAAGGAATCTTACTAATTTGCAGACTGCCTGATCTAAGTTGGGTATGTTGCATCTGTGCTACCTAAAAATGAAGCTTTAAAATATTGTCATAGTAATTGTTTGGGTTTAGTTTTGGTTTGGTTTGGGTTTTTTGCCTGTGCTGCTTTACTGAGGAGGGATGCACTGTGTTTGCAGCAATGCCTGCACAGTGGGAATGTCAGCATATTTACGTGTGTCAGGGCATATTAGGAGTGTATGCACCTGTAAATAATAAACATATTAAGAATATGTTACCCCTAACATGATAGTATCAAAAATATCTAGAGACGTGCTGAATTTTGAATGAAAGACTAAAAAGCTAATCTAATAATCATGTACCTTGTCCACAAAACTCTCATTAAAACATGTCCCATTCACCTGAAACCATTTCAAAATGCCTGTTCTTGTTTTAAATAAGTAAAATTAAAACCCCAGCATTGTTTCTACAATAACAGTGTTCTAGTTACAGTTCCCAATTAAAAAAATAATTCCCCAGTCTGAAAGCGTCAGACTGGATTACATTCTCTGTTAAAGGAAGAAAAGGAAGAATCTACTGTCTGGTGACCTTTATTTTGGCTGAAGGCTAATAGACATCGAGCACTGTAGAGAGAAAATTCTCGCAGGAAATGTGCATACTAATATTACTTTATTTACATTATCGTTTTCTAATTCAAATAAGAGTGGTGTCAGTGCTATGTATGTGATTTCCCTGCACTGTTTTGTAGCTGAAGTTGCAGATCATTCCCTCCTTTCCACCTCCCGCTGCAGCCAGGGCCTTGGCAGGTGTTTGGGCATTTCTGCCTCTTGCCACCTTGTCCTGGACAGATGCTCTCAGGTTTATGTTTGTGGTTTGTTTTGTAGCATAGGTTATTTTTCTTTACAAAGAGCGCGCCTGGGTTGCAGCCAGTGTCTGTGCCTCGTGCTGATGTGGGGGTGCGGCAGAAAGCGAGGAAAGGGCACACGAGAGGCTTCGACCTCCTGAGAAGACAGACTTCTGTGATGACAGGAGAAGAGATCTTTTCTCTGAAGGATCCAGCTATGACAGAGAATAGGGACAGGCTGCATTGAGAAGCAAGAGTTGCAGGAAATCATTAAAAGTTGCTGGTTGGAGGGGGATGAAGGAAGAGATCTGCCCAGGAAGAGCAAAGCAAATAAGAGGCCTTGTCTGTTTGGAAGGGTCCCTCCTGCAGGTTGTGTTTGAATGCAGCCTGTCTTCTGAGGTTCAGATCCCTTCTCTGGTGCTCATCTCAACATGTACAGGCAGATTCACATCAGAGTTTTGCAAAGACAAAGCCATTTCACCATCCTGCATCATATAGGAGTTTGAGTGGAATAACTGGTGCAGTCATATTTCTGGGATTTTTACAGGGAAATGGTAGATATATGTCCCTCACATTAGTATTTCTTCCTGCCCTTGCAGACAGAAGCTTTCCTCTGTTACAGTACTGCCATAGGAGTTCCCTCCTGGAGTGCCTGAGCTGTCTATGTTGTGCCATACCTTGATGGCTTATGATCTCCTCTTGCCCATGTGCAGGTGAGCGTTGTGTTTCACTAAGCAGTGCTCCATCCAGGTACAGCTAATAAATGTTTTTTCCTCTTTTTATTTTTCCTTTTTTTTTTTTTTTTTTTTTTTTTTTTTAATCACACTTACAGCTCTGGGGTAGAGCAGCCCTGTTTGGGAAATGTTGATTTTCCTCTGTTCTGAAGCAAAACCCAGAGACCAGTTTCCTTTGATGCTTTTCTGTCTTGCAGGCTATCCCAGTGACCTTACTCTTCAAAAGGAGGAGGGCACAAGGAGCCTTCTCTTCTGCACCTAGAACGAAAAGTGAGCACATCCCTCCTGAAAAGCAGCACGAGTGCTTTCCTGGCTGCTGAGTGCAGAGACACTGGGCTCGCTTTAAGGCAATTCAGTAATTTCCCTGAAACAATGTATGTTCAGGAGGTGAAAAACTGTAATGAAATGTTCTTTGTCTAGAGAATGTTTTATTGCTTGCTGCCTGAGAACAGCCCCTAATGTGGAATGTACCTGTAAGTATGATGTTTTCACATCTATTTACTTGAGTTTTTATTCCTATGAAAGGGAAGAGGGGAAGAAAAGAAGTGATGTTAGTGGTCTGGTATCTGCTACTATTTCTTATGAAGGTTCTGTCTCCTAGAACATTGTTTGCCCACCTTAACTGGTAATGTTCCTCAAAAGCTCAAAAGAACTACAACAGCAGTGATGAATCTTTGCTGATGGACATCAGATGTTTTGGTGGGGTTTAAGAGTCTAAAAGAAATAAAATTCTTCAATCTTCAGCAGAGTTAACAGGTGTTCGTATCAGAGAGGTAATGAAATATTGCCTCAGGTAGGGAAATAGTGCTGTGGAGTACCAGTAAATCAGAACACCCTTCTTGTTCAGAGCTGACTGAACTTGCTTTCAGTAGTTCAGCATATCTTTGTTTATAAATCTAAATGCTATTGTGTTGTATTGTACTTTGCGGTGTAATAAATTGTAACATTCAACATTAACTGGTCAGGCTTCAGTGATAACAAAAGTTTAGCAGGCTGGTGGCACTCTGATCAATATTGTCTTCTATTTATAGTATTGTTACAAATTAAAGTTTTATTTAAATTAGACAATTCTGAGAAGCTTACAGTAGATCAATAAACTAAAATACAGTAACGGATTTTAATTCGTGGCTGATATGCTGCTACTCTTTTGTCACATGCATCCTTAATGTCCCCTAAACAAAATCACATTTACATATACTGTTAACAGACTGTTGCCTAGCAAGACAGCTTTAAAGAACCAAGGCTGTGGCTGTGCAATGAGCAGGAAAGACGTTGGATAGAAGGTAAAAAGGCCAGATAGTTTCTGTTTGGTTGGAGATTCATTGTTTGCTTTTTTTGCTGTTTTCCTGTTCAGTACATCAGATTAACCCTAAGTATATATAGTGTATGTCATATAGATAGTGCTAACACTCGGATTCTGCTCTCATGTATTTACACTAATGTATCTCCAATGACAGCGGTACTGTTTTTCTATTACTTGATCTGTGTTGTGAGATTAGATTTTAGTTCAATATGACGTCTTATTTTCAGAGGCAGCTAGAGCCACCAGCTTTTGTGTTTTGATGGGTGATATGATGACACAACTATTGAACAATGTTTTTAGTACTTTTTGTTGAATTAAAATATGAGGTTATCTTGCAATTATTAGAATTTGATTTCTGTCAGGTCTATCTAATTGTTAGGTGATAGCTCACATGTGAGCCACCAATAATATCTGAGCAATCAGCCCTGGGTGTATGCATCAGCTGAAGACAAAGAAATTGGTATGTTCCTGCTGACACAAGAGGAATCCTCAAGAATCTTAATGATATATTAAATCATGGTCAGTTGGCACAACCAGCAGAGTCTCTCTAACACTATCCAAAATAAACTTAAAATGATGGTGCCAGAAAAATCATTATAGAGATTTAACAATGCCACTGATTTCTCTCAAAAAGAGTTTTGAGATGGATGATTAATAGGCAGATTTGCCATTAGACACTGTTAATTTTTAAACAAGGTCTAAATATTCTTACGAGAATTCCCATTTTGTTCTTCCAACAGCAAGCATAGGTGCTTTAGAGCTGGGGGAATAATTCAGTCTGATCTCCTAAATGTTGCAGATAAAAGAAACTGATGCAAAAAATGTTATATATACTGTATGTCTAACAAGATTTATAAATTTATTCCCCCAAAAAAAGATCCAGCACTTTCTTCCCAACATAGTAATTCTAAATGGCAAAGCCTGGGCTAAGTGTCCCACTCCCGACATCTTCTGAACCTTGACATGTCCTGCTGGTTCACACGCAGACATGGTGGTCCTGTGCACTTGTTATGGGGACAGAAACACTTGACACTCTTCTGTTTCTTTATTCAAAACCTCACTTTGAATTCCACTGCTGCTTTTATTCCTTCCCACCAGATGTTTCAGACAAGATCAGAAGCAGGCCAAAGAAATAAAATACCTGCTATCAAGAAGGCTGCACCAGAAAGGCTTAAGGAGAAAGAGAGGTTTGTGGGAAACTAGAAGACAAAAGTTCTAGATTAACTAAGTAAAACACAACTTCTCACCCGATTAACTGTTCTCTCTGTCATGCCTGAAGATACACAAAGAATGGATGTTTGTGGATGGATTATAGGGGATGATTATAGGGGATCACTGAGGTGCTGAAGAGGTAGTTGGTTTTCTCGGCACTGGTGATACAGATCGTTGTTCATGTGGGAAATGTGCGCAATAACAAATTGGGGTGGGAGCATCTTGGGTGGGGATGAAGGGCACTGAACATCCTCTCTAGCATGGAAGGGTCTGACCTCATGGGAAGGTAACAGCACAGCTGAATATTTTGTGCTTTCCTCCAGTCTGCCGATTCTATTGTCCTCTGAGTTATCTTGTTCTCAGGGTCAGTATTCTTTGCACACTGACTGGTACTTGTGTCTCCTGAAGTGAAGTTTTCCTTTCCTTCTGGCCTTATATTTCCCTACAAGTCTCTAATTCTTTTTAAAACTATATTTATTTTTATTTTTCTCCCTTCTTTGCTGCCACCAGGCTGTTCCCCCCTTTTTTACTGACTGTTGTGGCTGCCTGCCTTCTCGGTGTGTGAAGTAACATTCACATCAAATAGAGAAGGATGTAGAGCAAGCTTTTAACTTCAGCTGTGGGCACAGCTGGGGGGGGAGCTGCTTTCTAGCAGCAGGAAACATCATCACCTTGTTCTGTAAGCATTTCTGAGGTTGGTTTTCCCCAGATCAAAATGTAAAAGAGACTCCACTTCATCCAGAGATTATGCTTATATATATGTGTGTGTGTGTGTGTGTATACTTATATACACACAAAAATAATATATTTTCTTTAGTCTTGACCTTCTCCTCTCTCCTCTTAGTCTTCCTCCTCCACCCCAGCAGCAATGAGAATCTCCCCGAGAGACCTAAACCTACGGAGTGTAAAGACTGCAGAGAGATTATCTTGTGCCTTTTTCTGTTTTTTGTCATCATTCTTCTTTTTGGTTGGATGACAGCACCATGATCTAGAGAGAGAGTGAGACAAGCAAACTGGCTGTACACTGCCCCATTTGGCAGAGAATACTAAGATCCTCTGAAATTAGAGTTCATAGTTTTAATAGCATTTTTGAGACCTCATCTTGCATATTAGAACTTAGCCAGGTATTAGGTAATTTAGATAATAAATTCTCTTCAAAGTGACCCATCATCTTAGTATTTATTTTTCTTTCTAGAGGATGTAAGGCATAAAAGCATGCTTTGTAGTTTTATATCTGTCAGCATGTCACATAAATATCTCAGTAACTACTGATCTTATCACCATAAAACTTCCATTTATACAGTTAGACATGTCATGTTGGTCAGTTGCACAAAAAGTTAAGCACATGCAATATTAAACTCCAACCCATGCCAGCTCCATTAGCCCACATCTTGAAGTTCTCTCTGAACACTATTAGAGGAGAAGTGGGGGAGGAGCAGGAGGAAGCATACGGCAAATTCAGACGAGGATGGACTCATGTTGAAACTTACTGAAATGATGAAAGAGATTGCAGAGGGATGTTTGGAGTCTTAGTATTTCCCCGAAAATCAAAAGATCTGTTTTCTGTTTGATGAATGACTTTAATAGTTTTCATGACCTCATATAATTTATTTGATTGTATTGTTCATTTTTATTAGAAGATTGGTCTAGCAACGTTTCAAGTTGTGTCACCTTTGCATGTCAGAATAGGACTCCGATCTCAACTTGCCATCTTAACACTTATACTACTTTTGTAGCATTTTTATATTAAACAAGTTACATTCAGCAAATGCTGAAGTTACTTTTTTTTTTTAGGATTGAGGCTGGTTTCTAACTCAAACTTGGCAAGAATGTGTCTTTAAAAAGCAGTGTAAGCATAGTAAAGTTTGTTGGGAGTAATATTTTAGAAATTGTGCTATCTATTGATTTTATTTATGTTTAAAAAAAATCCCATGAATACTGCAATTAGTACTGATTACTACTATTAAGCTCTGCTGCAGTTTGTGTTTTAGGCCCTGTAGGCTGAAGCAGTCTGTTTCTAGAAATATCCTGTATAGTAAGTTATGTGTACGTCCAGGCATTGTCAGGTTAGGTGATGTTAAGGGACAGGTTTATAAAAACATACATTCTTAATTGTGTGCCTAATTTGACCAAGTAATTAATTCATTTTATGAAGACTTATAGCAAAAATGACTGAAAATATGTAACTGGTCCGCTGTGAAGCCCAGACACTTAATTGGCTATTGTGTGCCTATGTGCTTCCACAGATACTTCCAACAAATTGCAGGTAAAGTAAGCATTAAGTGCCACACATGTATTTGTGGTTGGGCCAGATTATTCTGCTTCTGGAAAATATTAAGAGAGTCACTAGCTTTGCATCTTTGTGCTTGTTTTTACATTTTTGTCGATTCGGCAGGGTAGCACATTATTTACTCTAAGAAATACAGAGAACATCTCTCATAGTTATCTTTACAGAAATACATGAGGCTGCATGTGTTTTGGCAGTGCTGATAGCAGAAAATCTCTCTTTTTCTGTTGTTAATGATACAAAATAGGGTTTGCTATGGTATTCCCTATAGAAAACACTGCATTAAAAATAATAATGTTTAAATTTGGATGTATTCAAGAATGTCACAATATGAAGCGTTAGTCCAGTATTCAGAAACAGTAAGACACTTGCAATGCTGAAAACACGCATGCTGTGTAAAGGCACGTAGTTTTCCTAATTTCGGTTGAACCACTTATGTGTAGTCTCCAATTTTTCACTTATAAAGCTGTGTTCAATTTAAGGCTGGGTTGAGTGTGCTTGTCACTGAGTCCACCATTGACAAGACTGGTCATTATAAAAATATTAGAGCCAACCTTGATTTGCCAGGATCCCAAATGAAGAGGAATCAAGGAGAATTTGAGTAGTGGCCTTTTTCCCTTGTCCTGAAGGAGACATTATCAACTCATTAGCTACAAGCCTGCACAGAGGCCCCAACTGTGACTCTTAAAGCAAGAAATACATTTCTTGTAGTTAAGATTGACTTTCAGCATGCCAGCTGTCCCTCTTTTGGAAGGATTGGCCTTATTTTTCAAGTAGAACATGTGCCATCTTGATTACACAAACTCTTAATTCAATGCTGTTTAATGCTTTGTCTCCTCAAAATATCCCTTATATCCAGCTTTGATTGGTGGGTAGATGTACCAGTACTGATGAGCTTAATTACCAGTGTGAGGCAGCGCAATGCAGCCATGAGATAGCAGCACACCTTTCCCAGCATTCTGAGGTAATTAACCAAAAAATATTTCCCTGCCACCTGTCTAGCCTTGGAGAAAATCCAGTTTTCTTTCCAAGCTATGAGAAGGGGGGATCAGAGCAGAATTTGGGTAGCAGGATGGCTTAACCATGTATTTTCTGTTCTTCCTAGAGTCATCTGCAATGGTAAGTATGAAGGCTGAGGCTGCCACCCCCTTTCTTTCCCAACTCCCAGTATAGTATCTGCAGCAAAAAAACTGTGAAAAATTAAGGTAGGCCATACTGGAAATCATGAGCTGTGATCTTCTAGGGTTCGTGAAGAGTGTAATGCTGAATGTACCTTTGGATGCATCAAGTAGAAACACCAACAAAGTTTGGATTTACTGTGGCCTGGCTAAAATTCCTCATTTTCTCTCAGTTGTTCAAAGCTTAAACTGTGTGTTCATTGCTTAAAGGAAATGTGCTGTAATTCTTACCATGTCTAGGTGAAAACTTATATATTACATTCATTATCTACAGCAAATTAAATATAAAATGTCTCACTCCTCAGTGCTTGCATTGATACACCATTCAAAACCAAAAACAACAGTATAAAACATCAGAAAAATAGAACTTGAATAAACCAATGTTGCTTTGACTTTTTTAAAAACAATTTTGTTTCTTATATTATACTGAAAAGGCACATCACAGATTAAAAAGTGATGATAGCAATTGTGGAATAACTTCAGAGTTCTGATGGCTTTCCACATACATAAATTGTAAACCATGTGAGCTAACGGGTGCATTCATCCATCCATGAAGAAGACATCTATGGTTAAAGCATCCCAGCTGATCTAAAAATATTTTTCTAAGACACTGACATACCTTACACTTTCAAGCTGTGGTCTTTAACTGGTTTTGATTCAATGAAGATTGTACAAACTAAGTAACTTTACTGTTATACTGAAGTCTATTCCCATGTCATGTTTCCAGAAAACAACTCATGTTTGAGACAAGTTCAATTATCTGTGGTTAGATTTTTTTTATGCTGGAATAGTTATTCTGCCATAGCTCAGGAATAGCTAACGGAATTTCATTCAAGCCTGGTTTAAAAAACAAACCCCACACTTTTTGGCAGGATACAAGTGGGAAGAGATTTAGTCCACAAGAGATATTTTATCCTGGCATGTAGGAGAACAGTTGGTGGAAAATGGTTTGCCCTGTAGCCTGTTAGAAACTTTAACTATCTGTCAGTGATTGCTATGAATGTGTTGCATGACGTGTCATGAGAATTCACATAAATAAAAAGGGAAAAGCATCCTGTTCAGGACTGCCTCTATGGGAAGGTTGGGAAGAAACATATGATGAAGAGGAGAGAAGGGTTTTATATTAAAAACTTCTAGGAATAGACCTCTGGAGCCCTGGCTGGGGTACTGAGACCTTCTGCAGTAGTTGTCTTTGGATTGCATTTATTACTTTGTCTGCCTTGAACTGAGGATAATGAGGAAGGTTAAAAGGGAAGTTTATTGTCAGTGCTCCAGTGTTTACGGGCTCATTGTTCAGAGTTAAACTAGTTGTAACCGTGACAGTATGGTACAAACAGAACTTACAAAAACTGAAATTTAAAATTATTGAAAAATTGTTTAAAAGTGTGCATAGACTATGACAATTAATACAAGTGGAATTAAAGTGTCCACAGCTTACCATTTTATTGACAGAAAAAAAACGAGGTTTTAGCTATTGTAAATCTGGTCATATGTGAATTAGTGACTCTTGTCCTTGTTCCTTTAATACTTTTTATTCAGTTGAAATTTCTTATGAATTTTGGAACTGCAGGGGAAGGAACTTGGTAAAAAGATCTCACTTCCACTCATGCCATTTAATTGCTACCTGATAAACTTGCTCTGCAGTGACCTGTGGCTGTAACTGAGGTCAGCAGGAGTGCCAGGATTACTAAGATGTATGTTGGGACTCCAGACCCTGGGCATTTAACTAGAAAGCTCTGAATTTTGGAAGCAATATCCTCCATTTGCTCTGTTTTAATGCAAATCCACATAATGGAATGGCATTAAAGTCAGCACTGTTTGCAGCGGTGATCAGGCTGTTTGCAGAGGTGGTGGCTGATCCACAGTGTTGCGGCGTAGCTGTGGCCAGTGGGGTTTTGAGGCCTCTCGGCTGCTTTTAATGAGAACATGTGGGGCTTTTATCAAGTTTCATCTTGTGATATTAGACACCCAAAGCCTTCTATTGAAGGCCGTGGTTAGGTGGGTGAGATGAAGGGCGCCAGAGCTCTCCTGTACTATGCGAAGGGCCTAGCTACTTGCGACGAAGGTGTACGCTGTGAGAACCAGGAGGCGGCTGTGGTGAATTTGGGGATTTGTTCCAAGGACAGCTACTTTAAAGGCAGCCGCCTAGGGGGAAAAAAAAAAGGCAAGCAGGTACTTTTGTAAAAGACAAAAGGCTCCTGAAGTGACTGTATTTTCTGAAGAGACCTGCAGGGGAGCTGCAGGAAGGGGAGCGGGGCTAGCAGGGCCCTCACGGGGAGGGCAGGGCCCCTCAGTGTGGGTGGCAAGCGGGGATGGCAGCAAGGGCCAAGTACTAGGTGTAGCCCCTGGTCAGTGCTGGAAAGCCCACAGCAGCATGGGGCTGAGGGGACCTGGGCCTAAGGGGGCCCCTGGGCTGGGGGCAGAGGGGCAGGAGGCAGCTCAGCGCCATTGAGGCCTCCTGGTGCTGCCAGGGCCTGGCAGGTCTCCAGGTGTCCTACAGCTCTAGCACTGCAGGCTCTCACAGCAAAACAGCAACTTCTTGGTAGCTAATGTTTCTCAACACAGCAGGGATAAGGGACATGCCCTTTCAGTTGTTCCCTGAACTAGGATGTCTGTGTATCTCTGATCCGTTAGTTTACGTTGTTTTCTTGTTTGTTTGTTTTCAATAATAAGATTTACCTTTAAATCTTTTGAAGATCTCTGTTCTAAAATAATCAGCTTACTGGTGTTTCTCAGTGTTAATTGAGGCAGTCACACATTTGGGCAGAGCAGCAAGCCTGAAGGTTTAGGCCTAAGGAGCAGGTAACTTTTCCACGCTGCCTGCGGTGCGGCGTGCTGCGGTGATGGGGGCCGCGAGGGTTCCCCTCACAGCGGAGGCCAAGGCAGCAGCTCTGACCTCAGAGTGGTTTTACTGATTTGACTTACCTCCAGTCTTAAGCATAAACAAAGCAATTGAATTTCTTTCGTTGAGGCAAGCCATTGGCTTCGGTGTGTAGTGCCAGAAAAGTTGTTGAGAAATAACTTTGAAAAATCCTCAGAAATAAGAACATACTTTGGAATACTCTCAGATCTTCAGTGATATTTATTTAAATACGTTACTTGAATTACTATCCATTTTTAGTTAAAATGACCATTGAGATCATTAATCATGATAAAAGCATTAATTAAATAAATACCTGATTTGCTGATTTCTCATGTTCACTACTCTACAAGCATGTGGATTAGATGAAAAAAAAGCATTTTTATTCCTGTGTTGTCTAAATCCTTTTTGCTCTTCTGTTTGTTTGTCTAGCCCTTGTCCTGCGTCTAACTGAGGTGTGTAGTACTGTGATACTGAAAAAATAAGCTCAGTGATTTTCAGTTAGCTTTTTGTCATGCCCCAAAATGTCTCTGGGATGTATTTTCTGACCCAGATTCAAGTTACAAGCATGAACTTCTGGATTAGATAAGGAGTGGTCAGTTTGGGTTGTTCTCATATCATATCATATCATATCATATCATATCATATCATATCATATCCTATCATATCATGGGTCTGGAGGGTCTGACCTACGAGGAACGGCTGAGGGAGCTGGGGTTGTTTAGCCTGGAGAAGAGGAGGCTCAGAGGTGACCTTATTGCAGTCTACAACTACCTGAAGGGAGGTTGTAGTGAAGTGGGAGTTGGCCTCTTCTCCCGGGCAACTAGCGATAGGACAAGAGGGCACAGCCTCAAGCTTCGCCAGGGGAGGTTCAGGTTGGACATTAGGAAGAATTTCTTTTCAGAAAGGGTTATTAGACATTGGAATGGGCTGCCCAGGGAGGTGGTGGAGTCACCATCTCTGGATGTGTTTAAGAAAAGACTGGACATGGCACTTAGTGCCATGGTCTAGTTGACATGGTGGTGTCAGGGCAATGGTTGGACCCTGTGATCCCAGAGGTCTCTTCCAACCTGACTGATTCTGTGATATGAATTTTTTCTTCTGTTTCATAACTGTGCTGGAGAATTTATATCTAGGATTCAATGTCTTTGTTTCAGTGGCTGTAATAAAAACCCTTATATTTATTCAAGATTCCTGATGAAAATACATTGAAGGGAAGTTATGTTTTTTCCCCATGGGAATTTATACTTTAATTCTTTGACTCATTCTTTCAGAGTGAGAGAGACTTTAGTGTTGTACAATGAAGTAGTTCATGGTACGATTAATACGACAGAGGAAAACAGTAACATGATGTGCTGAATTTAAATATCTGAAATTGATCAAGGGGGACATCAGCATTAAATGCTCAATAGGATTGACGTAACAAATACAAGATGGCCACTGCATTTAAGTTGAAATACTCTATCACTCACTGGTACATTCTAGGCAAATCTGTTGATAGACTAAACATTTTGGTAGTCTTTCCATTATTTCTTTGAGCCATCAGCTTTTAATTTTCTCTTTCTAGTTAATATACTTGTGTATAATTTAAACAGAAAACTGTTCTGTTTCATCATAAAAGATTTGTCTGTTACTTCTGGTGTGTAAATCAAATGGACAGCAAAACATTCTTGAACTTGTTTTTTGAGGCGTTTGTTGACAACAACAGGAAAAGAGATCACAGAGACCGCCAATAAGTGTGGACATCAATTATTTTTTAATTGTATAGGAGTACAGTACACTAATTAAAACTAGTATATCTTGCAATGCCAAAGGCAAAATTAATTATTAATTTTTATTAATATTCAGAAGTAGCACAAGGAATACATTAAAAAAGATTTTGTGGCTGTGACTGAGATCTTGTTTTGCTTTATATTTTAGTAAAAATTAGCTAAATTTGAATAGATAAATAGGCACTGAAGAGATTATATGCATTGAACAAGAATGTTCTCTTTAGACTAGTTATCTAGCGACAGAATATAAGAAGTAGGAAAAATTATTTCAAAATCTCGAGGCTTTGGTTTAACTCGTTTACCTGACAAGTATAAATACACGTGTTATCCTGCTACTCTTACTGTGGATACTTTAATTATCAAGTTGAGTATTTTACTTAGGATATCTCATATTCAGTATAGAGAATAATCTACTTTCAACTTCTCCTTTTCAACAATTAGATGTGTCCTGCATTGATTTGACAAACCTGATGTGGTTCTGGACAAAGTTATTCCTCTGCCTGTGAGCAAGTTATTTATTTATTTATTTCCCCTACAGGTTAGACACCAATCTGCTGTCGATAACTCATTTAAAAAATGCCAATCTGGTTCAGAAGCCTATCAGAAAGGAAGTTTTTGTATTAAAAAAAGATGTCTTTCACCACCGTTATTGACAAAGCATTAATAGGCTCTTTATGCAGCAGTTCAGCAGAGTAAGTTATAGAATGCAAAATTTTAATTTTTGGAATTCACAAAATTTTTATAAAAAAACTGAAGTCATTTGTGCTTAGGTTTATTGAAGTGAGCATGGGAGTAGTATGAGAGGAAAAAAAAAATGCTGGCTGTTGTGAAACCATATAGCAGTTTGTAAAAGGATAGCTTGTGTCTAGTGTTGTTTTGAATGTTATCTCCTGTTGTAACGGGAATGGTATACTAGAAATCTTATCAGAGTAGTTGCATACTGTTGTGAGTTTTTTCTAGGCCAAAGACTTTCAATCCACTTGATCATTTAAGATTAGGCAGGGAAAATTTTAGATTTTTTTTTTTTAAATTGAACCTTGAAAGGTTTCCCTGTCTCTAATCTTTAAATAGAAACATTGAGTTCTACGTCTCACCTGTTAGTGTTCTTAATTATAACAATTCCTGCAGTCATTCATGCACTCCATAGAAATATGGACATTGATGGCTGTATTTTAGTATTTGTTTAGCTAAAATCTAAGATGAATATCTCACACAGACGTAGCTACTTTAGCAGTGTAGAGCAGTGCTTCAGAGTTTAGCTTTCACTTCATTCTAGCGTCTTGAGCTCCTATTATAGCAACACATAAAATATGATTTTGTTTTAGAAGCTGAGTTGTGCATGTTTGATTGTTATAAATACCCACAGCTTGCTTTTCATTTTGTTACAGCAAAGCAAGGTACCAAAAAACTTAGTTTTCCAATGTTTTATTTGTGTATTCCATGTAAGTGTAAGTGTAGATGCTGTTCTTGTCCTCTTCTAAAACAAGCCTGTTGCCTTAGAAAAGTAAAATTGTGCCTTCCCCTTGAATTGTAATTTTCTTAACAAAAGTAAGAGTTGTGATAATATTCAGTTTTAGTTTACAATCAGGCCTATATTGCCAATGGATTCCTACCTCTTCAGTGTTCTGTCCAAGGCTTGGAAAATGGCACAAGTAATGTTTCTAATTCCCTTATATCTCTGTGCTTGTGTATGTGCATGCATGTCACAGAGTTGTGTAAAGGAAGAGCCACTAATTCACTTTGCTGTCTCCCAGAGGAATCGGCCTATGTGGGAAGAGTAGACTCTTGCAGGCAAACACTGTTCTTCATTCTACTTTGAAGTACTTGCCTTTCCAACTTGTCAGTAAAAATTGACAAAATACAACTCACTTCTAAAAAGATAAACAAAAACTTTTCAAAAATTTACCTATCAAAATTCTGGAAAACAGCTCTCAGATTCTCTTGGTAATTCTTCTGCTCGCTGTCCTGAATGTACTGCTTTCTCAAGTGAGTGCTGTGTGTTGTCCAGGAAAACTAGAGAGCGCCTTATGGAATAACATCAAAGGGAAGCACTTGACAAAGACAGGCAATTTAGATGCTCAGTTCTGGAAATGTATTGACTGAAGATGAAAGCTCCTTAGGGAAGAGACTTTGTCTTCTATTTATATAGAATCTTGCATAATTTAACAAATGTTGGGGACACTATTAATCTTATCCAACTTTAGATGTCTACAGTGTAGCTGTCAATCTTAAGAGAAGATCAATTGCACTCTAAAAGTGCCTGTTTCTCTCCACTGACTATAAAGGGAGCCCTCACAAGTAGCTCAGGTGCGGATAGCTTCATCTATATTTGGGGCAGATGAATCCTGCTCTAAAATACTGTCTAACATGGCAGAATAATAATAGTTGATATTTTTAAAAAAATCCTTAGGAATGTACCGCGTTCTTAAATCAACTAAGAAAAATATTGGCAGCTGCTGGTTTTGGTTAGTATTACATTCCAAAGTGAAGTGGTAGGGATTGCTAGCATATCCACAACAGCATTAATCCATTCCTAGCTTCTTGAAACACTAGATCAGAATATAAATATGAAGTCATTCGCTTGCTTAGAGCGAAAGAATAAAGCTGAACACCTGGGTTGTCAATACTATAATAGCAGTTCAATAGGAAATGTTAGCTCCAATTGAAAAGACAAAATAGTATAATTAAAATACTTAAGGGAATGACAACAAAAATATCCTATACTGCTGCTGCTGAATCCTCTGGATCAGCTGATACTCTTTTTGGACATTTCAGAAACTGCTTACTGGTATTTTTCAGAGTGGAAATGTTTTGAAATACGAAAGAACATCATGTTCTTCTAAAGCAGTGCCAGTGTCTTATTAGTGGCAAGTCACTATGCTTAAAATGTTGGCCATGAAGAGTCTGCATACACTGTGAATCAGCCATCTGTTCAGACTTTGAATAAGTGTGTTTTAGCCAGCATATATGGACTGATATTACTGTTTTATACAGTGGGCATAAAATTCATGGCTGCAGCTGACCTCTATTAGAATGTAGCCCATTCAAGATAAATATGTGACAAGCTATTTCCAAAGCTGCTTTAATTGCAATATGGGAAAGTAAGACAAGAACTTCAGAAAAGCATCATATGGTAGATATATGGACCTGTGCTTAACTGAATGATTATAATCACAATATTGAGCAGTATTCCAGGCAGCCAGTTTTCTCTTGCTCACCTCTAAAGGAAATTGTAGGAGGAGGAGAGACATAAAAATGCATATGTAAGAAACAGGGAAAAAATTACTGATCTATGAGGCTAAAGAGATTTAGTATCAGTTGGCATGGAGTACATGGATGCCAAAATAACCAACTGTAGATTCAGACTTACAAAATATGTATCTCACCAATTTCCCTAAAAGCTGTGTGGTGATGGGACTTTAGAAAGACTAGAGAACTGAATACCTTATCCTTAAATCTTTAAATTTAAATTATGTGTATCTGAGAAAAATTAAAAATTTATATCACAGAGTACTAGGTATCTGCAGTATATACTATGCCTTCCATATTTTTCAGACTTGACTTTTTAAATTATTTCTGCCATGAATACCTTTTCAATGGAATAAATATTCTTCACTCCTACGGAATGCCTTTTATGAGGGTATGAATAGAAGTTAAAATAGACTTACTATTCCAGTTCTCTTAAGATCATTGGACCCTTAAACCAGCTCTAAAAAAAACCCTGTTTATTCTAAAAAATAAAGTCAGTACCATTTAGGTTTTGAGGAATTCTAATACTGCCTGTCTTGAACAGTTCTGTAAAGACTCCCTATGCTTGTGTTGGGAAGCACATCAGAAATGTACAAGCTGTCCTTTCCAACTCCTACTGGATTTTGTTCATTCTAAGATGTATTTATCATGCCATCCAAGTGGGATGATCTCTTAACAACTGATTAATGTGAGGATAAGTATCAGTCCTGGTTAGATGGTATTTTCTTCAGAAATGCTATTTGTTCAGGGAAAAACTTGAAATAGAAAGAAAAGGAAGATGTTCTAGAGGACTTAAGATCAAATCTGCCTTTGGCACAGATGTGACTGCATCAAGTTTTTATTCGTCCTCTCCGCTTTAAGTTGCTTTCAGATTCCTTATACCAAAGGGTGCTGGCAGTCATTCCTATCTGCAGTATGAGGGAGTATTGCTGTGTTTTACCTACTTGTAAAAATCAAGTTTTAAAAAAAAAAGAAAAAAATCCCTCTCTCACATTCACGGACAACCTGCTCATGAACTACATGATTCTTCGTGACTTTAAAGTGAAATTTAACTTTTTAAAACCTGTCATACAAATACTGCTTTAGCAGACCCTTCCTCTAGATGTATGTGTTCGTGCATAACTAACTACTTGTTTTATCAAAAAAAAAACTTTTTAAAACTAATTTATATTCCTGTTTAAGTGCAGGTACAAAACAACTAAGGTAGGGCAAGATGGATTATATCCATTCTTTGCGTCTTCTGTACAGCTATGTATAAGCAGTTACATTGAAGCAACCCAGGAATTAGTTAAGGGCATAGTCATAGAGACAGGATGAAGAAGAGAACCAGCTTGACTATCAGGTTGTGCCTGTGTAGCTGGCATGCACATTTACATACATAAAATGAACACACTCGACTGGGAGTCACAGAAAGACTGATTCAAATGTCATTTTACAGATTATACTCCAGAGCAGAATTACTACTTTAATTGAAGGCAACCAGCGAAATAAATGCTGCATTTTCAAGAGACATCATGGAGTGCAAAGGTTATGAACAAAGCAGTAACACCTACAGCGAGCCACCAGAAGTAATAGTGAAAACTGTCTTCTATAGCATATGCACAGTTCAGGCCTTTTCTTCACACCTCAGAATGCAACAAGAATATCCATCAAACTCAATCTGTTGCTTTACCAGTGGAGATGTATTTCAAATGAGAGAGTGCAGACAGTTACCTGGTAAGATCATTTCTTCTGTTAACAGCTGAGATCTATGGGTAGCTCTGATGTAAACTCCTTGTATTCTCTTGAACTGTTCACCAACCAGCTAGAGCTTCAAGTGGGGGCCTCTTTGTTGTAATACTGGTTTCTGATGAGCCCTTCCTTTTAAAATATCTATGAATTTGGGTAACTGTCTTCTAAATTTATAATCAGTGTATACCTCACTAATTTACATTATCAAAAACTGAGCTGTCCAGAAAAGCTAGATGATTTCTGAATTTGCATTATGGATGTACCAAATGGTTTTTTTCCTTTTATTTCCTCTTTTACATCTGAATCATGGTGAATGGTTCCTACCTATGTATGTGAATGCCAAGAAGTTTTGCTCAGCGAGCGATCCATCTGCAATGCATATTCCATACTGTTCATTTTACTTATAGTAAGTCAGAACGCAGTATGTCTATGCATGAGATAGAGAGCACATCACAGTTAAGTCTGGGTTTCTTGCCCCCCTGCAGGGCTGTCTGTCTTTATTGACTGTGTTGCTAAATATCAAGAGACAATGCTTGAGAATTTCTCAACTTGATTTCAGATACTACTTTGACCTATGGTTATCTGGGTGTGGAAAAAATGTGCTAACAGATCTTTTAGTGAAAAATTCAAGATATTGTTAGAACATTGTCTTAAATATATTCCAATGTAAATATAGTTCTGTATATAGTAGTGATCTTGAAACATCTATCAATTCCTTTTACTTCTGATAATATGCAAATTCTACACACATTGTCAGTAGAAATGGCATATACTGTATTTTGAGTAGCAAAAATATATCTCCTATGTTTGCACATGTTTTTGTACTGTTAATCATGGGGTTTTTTTGTCTTAGCTTATTCTTATGTGAGACTGTTTCTTTAAGATTGCTTAGATTTTTTTTTTATGAGTGATTTTTAGACACTGGTGATACTTTGTTTATTGCATAGGCACAAAGTTAAGGATATTGAGGAATTTGACTTTTTTCAGGTTTTGTAATTAATTGATCAATTAGTTAATTTGTAAGTAAGACTTCACACTATTATCTTGAATTCTAAAACTGTTACATTGAACTTTCATGGAAACCAGTAAATTTGTCCTCTGTCAAAGTTTGGAAGCACGTAAATCTTTGAGACAATGTTCTCTCATTCTCCTCTTAATCAAGACTAAATTCCCTTTAATAATCTCTAGTCTACAATAGTAAACTGAAAAGCTTATCGTTAGAATAATTAGAATTCTAGTGGGCAAACAAAAGATCTCTACCTCATTATTGTTTGTGTGTGAAGTAGAGCTCCCAACTCATAATTTACTTAAAAGTCTTCATTTTTAAACAGAACATCATGATGTTTTCATGAGCAACAGAACAAATGAAGTCTGGCCTCCCCGGCATGCATCCTTTATCTTTTCTGTTAGCCACACCATGACTGGGCAAGAGATAGCAATGCAGTGAGTAGATGGGAGTTGCACACGTGTTGGCTGGCCATCTGTCTTCTGCTAAATGGAAGGTAGCATTGTATCTGCCTTTTCTACGTATAGTAGAGATGCTATATAGGTCTTTCTCCATACTGCTAATTTTCATGAAATCTGTAGACATATAATTACTTCTAATTATCCTGTGTCACATAGGGCAATGAATCCAAAAGTGATTAGGGAGAAAGGGAAGGTTGGGCAGTTAACATAGGCTGTAATTCCATCCAGTTTTCATCTTCAGAATGGCTAATTTCTTGCTTCTCACTTTACCTCTGTTTCTCTTACAACACTCTACTAAATTTCCACTTATGTTTATGTTTCTGTTCTTAACGGTCTCTGTTTTCCATATACCATTTTATATTCCCTTTCATGTTCAGAAGGTCCCATCCCTGACTGGGATTCCTGATCCTCCAGCTCCATGGTGATAAATCCCCTCTGCTGTTTTAATCAGCCATAAAATACTAAATTCCTCTTTCCTTAGCATTTTCATCCCTCTGCCCCTTGTTTTTTAAACAATTTCTCCCTATCTTTGCTGCCATTCTTTCTTCCTGTGAACAGTTCCTAACCAGCATTACCCTAATAGGCACTGCTCTAGTCACACAGGCTGGAATACACCAGTAGTGAAAAAGTGCTCCCATTGCAAGACCCAGTCATACAACATGAATTTATATTCTGCCTGGCCATTCTGATCCAAACTTCCTCTGCTTATGGTGCTTCAGCTGCAGCTTTTGGTCCAAGAAGAGTAACCATGAAGCATAGGATGAGGTACACTCTTTCTCTGCATACTTGCCAGTTGTCAAGGCTTGACCAGAGGAAGATTTACTGATGCTTTCTGTTCTTCCCTCATCCTGTGACTCATCTGATTCTGCAGTTACTCTTGCTGGTTGCCTGTCCTCATTTCCACTGTGTAAGAGGACTGAAACTGAAAAGTCTTCTTTCTTTTATGAAAAACTATTGGCTTGCACCGAGAGGCACTGATGTCCCTCTTGCCAGGAGCAGGGAATGGTTAGGTGGTCTTGCTCTTCACCTTTCAGAGAGAAAACGGAATGATGGAGCTAAGGACTTTGAGAAAGGTGGTGTAAAACACAGAAATGCTTGGCTTAAATGTAAAAACTTCTTATTGTCAAGTATAAACAAACTGCATTGGCCTTGCAGTGAGAGTGTGCTGTTGATCGTGTACTCTTGCATTTAATGGCATTCCAAGGACTGCTTGTCCTATTAGAAGAGTTAAAAGAAACCAAAACAACAAACAGCAGGAAATATTTACATACAACCCAGAACATATTAGTCAAAATGTAGTCAGAATACATAAAGAGAGCCCAGTTTACTGGAGTCAGCATGTAGTAGTAAAAATGCACAGCTAGATACTATTTTCATACAGTCCTCTTTGTTTATAGCGTCCAGCTCAGACTGGGCACAGGCTTCTCATAGAGACAGCCCCCCTGACTAGGATGGGGGCATCTGGAATGATTCAGGTCTGTTCAGTTTTAATACATCCATTGATCCTCTTACAACCATCATTTTGTGCGAAATACTTCAAGACAAGGAATGTAAACACAGACTGTTCTGGTCATGTTCTTTTCCAAAGTACCTGAGAAACAGAGGATGCTCCTGTAGCATCAGCTTGTACCTGTGGAAAAAACATAGACAAAACTGGTGGCCTTTGGTCCTCTCTGCCCCCCCTGTCTGGATGAAGAGTCCTACCTCTGGGTTGCCCATCCAAGAGATCCTTAAAAGAATGCAGTGGTAAAATCTGCAAAAGAACTTGGTCTGCATCTTTCCCTACAACAGGCAGGTTCAAGGAAAATGAAAACCAAGTCTTTTGGCCCTCAGCTGTTATCTGTGGCACCTTTTTCAGGCCTAGTATCCAGCAGCTCCTCTACTTAGCCAGGGATACCTGCTGTTCACAACAGGACTGTTTATCTGCCATGACTCTCCAGTCTTGGGGATGCTCACAGACCCTGCAGAGAAAATAAAGTTGTTATTTCTTGCTGAGCTGGAGGGAATGTTCTGCTTTGGCAGTTGCTTGACAGTTCCCTGTGTCAACCACAACTCTCTGAGTAGCTAGTGCACTGCTGAGGCCTTGCTTTGTGAACAAATCCTAAGTCAAGGCCTGTGGGGTAAAGTGGAGGGCACAAATAAGTGTCTGGACTCAGTTTTGAGAATCTTATTGCAGTCCCTCTGTGTAACTGGTATGTCTCATCCCTCACTGATGTGGTCTTTTCCCACTTTTTAGATGATGCTAAAGAGAGCATCTTTGCAGGAGTCAAGCAGATAGGCACAGTAAGTTTTTTTGCCATGCCAGATGGAGCAGCAGAGGTAGTAGGATTTAGATGGGATCCAGAAGTCACTCTACAGTTGTAGCTGCCTTTCAGGCTTATGAAGGCCTATAAAATTTGGTAGTCTGGCTGCTAGAGAACTAAGAAATGGTCTAATGGAGTCCAGTGTAGTGTTGGGTTGCTATCCTTAGCTTTCAGTTGATATGACTACTCCCTCCCAGTGAATCTGCTTGTATGCATGGCAGTGGAAGAAATGCATACAACTCTCTGCGTTTCAAAGGGTCCTTCTTGTTTCCCCTGAATAAGTGCATTACTAGAATGCTTGTTTTGGTGTCTTAGGTCACTATCACAGAAAAGACATGTCCACATCCTGCCCTGTTATAAATGTTTTTTGAAGTAAAAGGGAATAACACTGGGTGGGGCATAGAGGTGTAGCATCAGGAAAAGTTATGGACCAAACCTTGTTGTCTTGTAAGCCCAGATTGATTTTGGACATGGAGCTCCTCAGGCAGAGTCTTTCAGATAGCATGTAAGGATTCCTAGACTGTCCTGAGGCTTCCTAATGATCCTTCCAGCATTTGTGATGATTCAAACCTCTATGGATAAACACTATGGACTGCCAAGGGATTTTGTCCTTCAGTACGTCAGGACAATATAGATGCAACACTTTTCATGATTTCCAGCAAGAACAGGGAGGAAGTAACTATCTAAATTGAGGAAAAACTGCAGTAGCTGAAAGCAAAACACTTCAACTGATAGTGAGGAACTGAGCGCCTTCTAGCATTGTGAGCAGAAAAAAAATGAATCTCCAATTCGAAGATTAGTGACAAATTTGTGTGAGTTGGCAATTCTTTGAAAATGAAATTTATTAAAGTTGAAATAAAGTGTTCACCCCTGAACGAACATCTCCTTTTGTAAGGTTGCAAGATTTTGCTCATGGGCTTTCTTACTGCTATTCTCTTGTTTGAATGAATGTACCCTTAAGGCCAAAATCCATATTGCTGAGTTATTATGAAATACAGACTTTGTCTCCGTGTGCTTCTACACTTAACATTGCTCAACAAATGATACCTGTGTGGTAATTTTCAAATGAATGACTGAGGGAAGACAGAGAGAGGAGAAAGATATAGCTGGTGGGCTGCTGTAGTCATCACCTGAAGGAACTATACTGAAAAGTGTTTTGTATATTCTAACATTGATGTGTGTACCATTAGGTATTTTTTGTTCGTACCATGGTATGGACAGCAATAGGAACTTACTGACAGTCTTAGGGATTGTATGTACATAAACACTTTGCCAACAGATTTTACGTGCGTTTTTAAAATCTGTTGGGGAGAAATGTGATTAGGAAAAAGCAAATTTTCTCACATGGTGAATTTTTTAATCCTAAAGGTTAAGTTCAAGCTTTCTCAGCATATTGGTATGAGGAATTACCCATTAATTAAATAACGAGTCATATTCTGCCATTGATTTTTTTATATATTTCTTGCTGTTTGATTTTAATTAATGGGAGTTCTGTACATAGAGGATTCAAGAAAAGGTCCAGTGTTTAGAATCGGAACTATAAAGTAAAACATGAATATGGTAGTGTGGTTTGCTAATTGCAGTAACGATTGCCATCAGAACCTCCTACACTGTCTGTGCTCAGGCAAGATTGCCATATGTCACAGGAAGCCTTGCCTGAGCAAGGACAATCAACCACAGAGCTGATTCACTGGTATTAAAATGAAACACAGCATGCTTTAATATCTTTGGAGAGCATTAAAAAACTTAAAGATAAGAAGAAGTAAGGTGTGTTTGCCCCCAAATTCAACCTATATTTTAATCAATAGGTTTTGCATTTTCATGGAGGAATGCAGCTGCAAACATCTGGAATGTTTAAAAGAAGGCTGTGATTCAAAATGCTCCTGCTCATGGGCTTGATGCACTAAGCTTTGCTGATTGCTGACTACCAAGGCAGGTAGGTTAGTTTAAACTAACATCTGCAGCCCTTGATCAAAAGCAGGGCTGTACTGTGCTACATGTAATTTCAGTGTAACATAAGACAGTGTCCTCTCCAAAGATCATACTGTCTAAAACAGTGTTAGTGCTGAGTATTTGTCTATGTGTGGAGGCTTCTGCATCATATAGAGCTGTGCAGTATGGTTCTTTTCATAACACAATGAAACGTAGCAGCTCAGAGAAAGCTCTTTCAGTACTCGAGAGTCAGGAAAGAAAAATTAAATTGGCAGGGTGAAGAGCAGGCATAGCCAACATACAGTGTTTAAAATTATATACTTGAAAGGAAGTTCAGAGCTGCTGCTTTGGTTATTTCATTATATTCCTTCTGCCCCACTCTGCAGTCATTTATCTGGGTATACAAAACAGTTGACCTTAATAAAAAACAAGAACAATGTGTTTCGTAGGGTAAAGAGGTCAAGGAGACCAAAACCAAAGACGCTGTCTCCCATAAAACTGTGATACTCCCAGCCTGACTACTTAGCTGGCTCATGGCATTTGCAAGGAACAACCTCCACTCAGCCAGCCTGCGGGGCCAGTCATTTAGCTTACTTTAACCTTCTGCATTAAAAAGGATCAGGTTTGCTGGGCTATAACTGGCACAGTGCCTGCTTTTTTTCTGGTTTTAACTGTCTGTCTTGCAGGATCGAGTCCTAGTTGAATAATTATGCTTTCCAGAATTAAACAGATAAATTGGCCTTAAACAGATAATGTTAACATTTGCCACAGTATCAAGTTCTTAATAAATTTAGAGGCATCAAAACTGTGGTGTTTTTTCTAAACATTAGTTTCCATGATTATAGTTTTTTAATGATTTTCAAAGAAAACTGTAAATTCTGCTGAAATTCAGTCTCAGTATCTTCCCTTTGTAAAGCTTGTTTCACTCTGTGTGCTGCAAACGTATACGTTACAAGCTGTTGGATACAGTTGCTTCCAGCCACTATCACAGCATACTATCCATCTCTTTCTATAGGTTCTCTCAGTATATTTGGGAATAGCTTGCACCACAAACGCATCCCATGGTATCAAGGAATCTTAGGTGTATGATTTCCTTTGGTATGGCATCATACAATATAGTCACCATATAAGGCAGCGATGACAATTAAAATTGATATTACCGATTTAAATATAAATTATTTTATTAAGATTTACTTTGAAAATGTAATATGACTGACAACCAGTCATTATTTTAAATAACCTTTGAAGCTAACAGCAATAGACAGTGTGTGTCTGTATGCATGTGTGTGTGCAGGGGTCTTTTGAAATGCTTGGAGGTTGCTTAGCTGACACCCCAAATCAGGGAGCATTGTTTTTCAAACTAATTTTTATTGTCATCCAGTTTATTCTTTTCCTCATGCTATGTGTCCCTTGTATCAATTTTAGACTAAAATACTGCAAAAACAAAAAAGGTAATGGCACTTTCCACAGTATTTCAAAAAGGTTTTAAGTGGAAAAAGGTATTTAGTATTTTTAATAAGCATCTTCAATACTATTGAGTTGGTTTCTTTGTTCATATCACAAGATTAATTATGCTGTCAAGCACTTTCAAGGCCTGCTTAACAAAGATTCAGTGATATAATGGTTTGCTTCGCATTGCCTTTTTTCTGCATAGCAATCACAATCAGCATTAGACAATTTAAAACCTTTTCACAAGCCGGAAGTTCTGAAGAGCCTTTTAATCAACAAAAGTAATTTTGCAAACAACTAGATACAGCGTTTTTCATATTAACTAACTTGTGTTAAACTCTGCTATATGCTTGAATCTCTGGTTCTGGTAATGTATTATTCAGATTTGTAAGAGACTAAAAGTGGGGAACACAATTAGCACAATATGCAGTTTGCACCCCATGAAATTTGTAATCTCATATCATTCTCGAGCTTAATATAAACATGGTATTAGTACTTCACTGCAGTTTCATATATTTTAATTTTCCCTTAATATGCTGCTCTTGTATAATCACTTAAAATATTTTTGAAAAAATGCCTAGAAATTTAATTCTTGTTGTTTTAAGGGAGACCACTATTTCTATAGGACAGGTTAGCAATCAAAACGTAATACACTACAAGATTCTGAAATTCAAGTTAAAATAGGAAAATCTGTTTAGAAACTTGCCTCCTAAAATAATCTAGCTCAAGAATGCTTTATACAGTAATTTTATTGTCATAGAACATGGTAAGAAATCCCACATGATTTAAAAACACTTATTTGATGGAGAGATTGTAAAAGCAAAAACACACTACACGATGACTTTTTTTTTTGTCAAGCACATTTATAAATGAAACTAACCTGTTAATGACACCTTTAAAACACTAATTTTTTTCTAAACTGCTAGAAGCATTAATTTGTACCATTGCTGCATGTGGTAATTAGCAACTTCAGCAGTGATTTTCTCTGCCCTAAACCTTTCGTGTTTGACACTATTCCAGCCCAGGAGAGGAGTGACCCTGGGATACAGTGCTACAGGACAAGTGGAGCAAATCCTGTCACAAGAAATAACAGGGTCAGAAGACATTGCTAATGAAGTCATAGCAACTGGTTTAAAGAGCCAATCAGAGAAGGCAACAATCTGTAAATGAGGATATAATTAGCAGAAAAAATAACATGCTTTGGTTGGATTCTAGGGGAGCCAGTAATGAAGGCAATGACTGGATATTGAGAGAGATTCCAAAAGATTAGAGCAAACATTGTGCAACAAAGAATACCTAATTAGCAAAAAAAGTGAATATGCCTTAATTAGAAGGAAAATATGTGATTGAAAGACATAGACTAGGCTTTTAATGGGAATACAATAATGAATGTTAGCCCAAATCTCCATGATGAAGAAAAAGTCATATTTTCACTTTTTTTGCCTTTACCGTTTTGATAAATAGTTGTGAAGAAGATGGACTGTAAATTCTTATCTTTGCCATGACATTAATACTATTAAAACAAACAATTTTGAGACAGTAATTTAATGGGTTTCCACGCAATTTACGCATTTACTACCCCCTAACACAGCACTGCAGACAAAGCAACACTGTGTCTTTTGGCTGGCCTTAATGTTCTTATGATGTGAAGAAGTAATTATTAAAAGAATTTCAGGTAGGTGTCCTGTGACATATGAGCTAATGCTTGGTCCAGATATCCCTCTAATAAGATGAAACCTCAGGTGTTTTTGATACAGAAAAAGAGTCCATGGGCTGAGGCCCTGATTGTGTGTACATAACTACTACACTGCTGCAACTTGCGTTTATTTGTTGCTGTTGTTTTTTTTAAGTAGGGTCTGATCCAAAATTCATTAAATGCAAAGAAAAAGCCTCCAATAACTTCACTAGCTTCTAAATCAGACTCTGAGTGAGCAGAAACCCTGGAAATTTTATTAGTAAAAATTAAACATGTTGTTATCCTGAACATAATAGACCCAAATAGAAGAATCCTGTAATGGATTGTGCCAGTACAGTATATGTACAGTATTTATGGCTAGCAGTGATGAAAAGTGTAATGTTCTACTGCTTATCATTTTATTACAATAGAAAAATCAGGACTCTAACTTGCTAATAATTTTTCACTTTTATAGACATCTAAATGATATTATATTTCCTCCCTTTTTTTCTTTTTACAAAATGGTTCTAGGATATTGATTGTCATTTATTTTTACTCATGATATTTAATTGTCATAATTAGCAATCCATGTCTCATTCCCTATCTTAAAAATATCCTGTCAATTTTATAGCATATTTATAGATTAATTTAAATGTATAATTTAATTTATTACTGCATACCTTTGGTTTGTCTGTAACATTAAAATACTTATGGTACAGAATATTTTAATTAAAACTATTCATCAAATGAAGTCCAGGTAGCATCCTTATCCTTGTTTGCAGCAGGGGGTTCTGGCAGTGAAAGCAAGCAAAATAATGGGTCAATTAAAAAAAATCTAAATATAGCTTTTTCAAAGATCCGATTGCTTAATTCAAGGTAAAAAAGAAAAAGAAAAAAAAGATGTGATTGTCAATGGATTCCACAAATTAAATTATGATTTTTTTTTCCCCCTTGCAGACATAAAATCTGCTAATGTCAGGGCCAGAGCAGAAGTAAAACTAGATGAGAAATGGGCTTGAATTTTCATGTGTGACATATCTCAATTTGAGACTCAGTGTCTGCAGGAAATTGGGATACTGTTTGCAGAGTGTTCTTGTGAAAAGAGCTGTATTATTAATTCTTTCTAACACTGGGAAATTCAACCTCTATTTATGAGAATTAAAGTATTTACCCTTTTAGTCAAATGTTTTCTCATATTTAAAAAAGAAAACTTATAATGATATTTCTAATAAACCAAGAGTTATCAGTTTGCTGTGCTAGGGAAAAAATACAGCATAACAGTGTGATCAAAATACTACTTCTAGTGTAACTGAATCAAGGTTTTGCTGCAGCTCTCAGTTGACAGTAAGTCTACCATTCTTTTACCATGTATGCTATTAATTCACTTTCCAGAACTGTCAGGTACCCTGAGAGTAAGAGAAATACACTAAAAATATCAATGTATTTCTCTTTTTCCTTTAGCTAGTGTATCTCCACTGATGCTATTTTAAATTAAGCAGTGAAGTAGCGTTGGAAGTTCTGACTGGCTCTGATAACAAAATGGATTTAAAAAAATAACCGTTTTAAAAATATAATAAGAAATAGAATCAGCTGACAACTTAATTGTTCAGCTTGTATGCAAATATTCTGACAATAATTTGCCAATGCTTTTGAATATAAGTTTAGGAACACATAATTATAACATTAATTGTTTCTTGTGCTTTAATTCTAGGTTTCTGTCATGAAACAGAAGGCTTAACTGTAATTCATGAGGAAATATAAAAAGTATATTCATTTTGTATTCAATTAGCTTTAAGCATATTCCATTGCAGTGCAGTATTACAATAATTATTTATGTTAATCTACAGAGTAAGATACAGTACGTTGACATAATAAATTGTCTTTATGCTGCATAGCAATGCCTTTTGAATCACCTTCTGTATTCACAAACAAGAGCATCTACCTGAATGTAGTAGCTGTCAGATTGCAGGATAAAGACGACGACTTAGTGGCATGTAGGGAAGATGCAGCCCTACAAAATCCACCATTCATATCACTATTTGTTTTTAAAACTATGTTATAATAAAATCGAATATCTGAGCCTGAGTCTGAAGTGAGAAGAGAGGAGATGATGCTGAAAGGCTGGACTGGAAATTGGCCTGAATTTCCTCTTCTTATTCCAACTCTGAATGCTAAATTAATCACTCAGATTTATACGAATGTGAAAGCTACACAACATCTTCATCAAGGAAAAATAGGGTTACAGTTCAATAAAACGTGTGGTAATACTTTATTGACTAATGAATATACAGCTCCTTCTGACTGCTATATTTTACTATTGAGGACTGTAACAGCGTTGCAATTACATTACCAGTATTTGCTAAGGATATGTCTGTCTCTTCTCCTGATCTTAAAACAAGCTTTAAAAAAGACAAGAAGTGAGAGGAGGCCAAGAGAAAGCAGGTTATGCACCTTCCCAGAGTCTTGTGGGGAAATAAGCCATGCACGGATGATAACAGTGCAAACAATTTGATGATGCTATTTTTAAACAAGTTGTTGTTATTGACTAACAGAGGTTGCTGTAGGTGGGATGTTGTTAATGACAAAACCTCTGGAACAGTAGAATTGCTACTAATCCATGCACTAGAAAGCCTGATAATGAGAAATACCTAAGTGCAGAATTAAATAGTCCTCTAAAGTCACTTCCACAACATGTTACTTAATAAGGAGTCATAGCTTCCTAAGAAGACCTTTTTCTTTTTCAAAAATCTCTGTCCACAGAGATTTTGTATTACTCCATTCGGAAATTAGAGGGATGAGGAAATCCTCAGGGGGTTATTAGTGCAGCTTTCAAAAAGAAAGGAACCCAATCATTTTGAAACAGGCAAAAAATGTTCTGGGACAAGCTATTTAAGGGCCCACTGAGAAAAAAAAGTCATGCCATGATCCTTAAGCAGATATGTGAGTACGTAGCACCTCAGAGTACTCTAGCTGATGGAAGTCAACTGTTGTGTGAAACTTTTTTTGGCACTGTGCAGATGAACAGTCTGAGCTGAACAGTCCATTTTCTCTTCTATTTATCAGATCCCATTTTCTTTTTTCTGCTGTCTGTCTTAGCCCACAGAGGCATGGTGTGAGGAGGCCAGCCTGCTCTGAGGTCCTGAGCAAATTTGCTGGGTCATGGAGTCATTTGGAAGCTCTGTGAGGGGAGCTACATTTGTTACTCAGTACAGACAGCTGTGAACATGTGCCTGCTGACCACATCCATTTCCCCAGTGGGTAAGTCTCTCCCTAAAATCAGAGGCAAAGGAACTGTGATGTGCTTTCTTTTTAATACCTCTGCAAACTCAGGTTATAAGCATCTGAGTTTTGGCCCATGGATTGCTACAGTTCTTCCTTTCTGTATATGTTTGATATATCTAATAACTAGATACAATTTGGCCTGGAAAATACTCCAGAAATATGCAAAATGTGTTTGTTTTATTTTATCAGATTTCCTTAGAAAGCACTTATAATGCTTCGACCTGAGTTTGGGATGTAAATCAGTTTTAAAAACAATTGATGAAAATTTGTGAATTAACTTAGGTTTTTCTTTAAACCATAGACCTCTCAAAAATCAGAATTTTCCATAATTTGGAATCTAATTAATAAATCAGCGTACATCAATTCAACCTTAAGTTTCTGAAAAGATTTGTGAACTTTAACAGCTCTTTCAACAGGCCTGTTCTGCATTTTGAGTTTCTAATGCAATGCAATCCAAGTGAGATTTATATGACTTCACATTTTGTTGCAAACATTCACAGCTCAAAGCTATTACCTGTCTTCCATATCAGGTCGTTTATGTATCTAAGAAAACACTGGCGTCTCTTTAATATTTTATTGCTTTAAAAATATCTTTGTTGTTCAGATATAATCTTGCTCTAACATCTTCATGAATAGAGTGTTTAATTTATTCTTTCTGTAGAGCTGAGGACATGTACCCTCATATAAATAAAATTAACTATGAGTTGACCCATAATCTGCATTGCAAGAAAACAATGTAATAGGAACTTGCTTCAGAATTGGTTGCATTTTTCTTTGTTTTAAATTTTTCCTAAAATTTTCTAATGCTTCTGAGATTTTTCCTTGATTGCAAACAAGGAACATCTAATGCCTTTTACTTTGTGTTCAACTTTGTGTTGAACTTCAAAAATAATACATTGAAAACACCCATAACTACTTTCAGCTTTAGGCCTAACAGTTTGTATTATTACTGATACATTAATCCTTAAGAAGTTTGAAATATTTACAGGTCTCTCCCCTCATTATTAAAAAAGCATAACTCTTATGTACCCTATCAATCCACATACTGTAGATCACTTTATCAAGGAAGGAAATGTAATTATCTCTATTTTAGAGACAAGTTAATGTCACAGTAAACTAAGTCATAGAGCAAGTAGAGCTTCTACACAAAGATGACTTAAAAAACCAAAATTCTGTTGCCTACATTACTTTCCATTTTGATTTGTCTCAAATTAAGACACGACTAATTTTCTTTTGGATTCTTTTGACACAGGGCTGCCAAAATAGTAGCAAATTTGGTGTAATAAAACACAAGGGGAACAACTTTAAAGCAAACCTGCTTCAAACAAAGCTCAGAATCAGAGAGGCAGGGACAATCTTAAAGCAAAACCCTATACTACAGTATGGTTTTTCATGAACAAGCAGCACACAGAATAGGTATAATACATAGATGTATAGAGACCGATAGATGGGTATGGCTATATATCCAAAGATAGATGGCTCAGTCAAATTGTCAAGAGGTCCATGGCACATGCCTATCAAATGTGTGTGAAGTGGTTCTAAACCCAGCAAGTTACTTGTTTCCCCTTAGTAGAAAAAAGGCTTTAGTTACTGATACAATTGGAGCACTTGAAGCTCAGGAGAATTTCTCAGTCTTCATCTTGCTTGGATATGGGTTTTATAGTGCTGTCTTGTTCCTGATAAGCAGCATCTAACATATGAGAACTTTCCAGAACTGAAATAGCCAAGGACAAGTTGACAATACTCACAGTGTCTAAGCAGTACCTGCTTATGTCAAGACTCAAGAAGAGCAGGAGGAGCTAGATGAAGTGTAGCATGAGCCTCCTCTTTTCACTGCTTTATCAACTCCAGCCCTCCAAACCTTGTGCTGTGCCCAGGATCTAGTCCAGAAGATCTGTGTGTCCTCAGGCAAGATAATGTCTGCTAGGAGCTATATTGCAAAACTTGTGTGAGAGCTTCTCTGCTTGGAAAGCTCTGCAAAAGGAGAACTCATCTCTCCCTTCCCTACATCTCTATGGCTCTCCAGAGCACTGCTGGTACTGTGAGCTGCCTGGTTGCAAGCACAGCGGGAGCAACAGAATTTACAGCTCAACATTAAGGATAGCATCAACATTTATTATGTGATGTGCTTTATTTACATCAGCATTGGAGGAGGGAGAGAAGGCTTCATGAGGATGAGATGAAATGGGTAATTGCTGACAAAACAGTAAAGCCATCAGCTAGCACATGTCTAGCATGATAAAGAAAAAAGAGTGCCTGACTCTTTGTAAGGCTAGGGGAATCTTCTCAGGAAATCACTGCTGTTTTCTTTCTTTCACTAAAGATTCAGTCTTCTGGGCATTGCTTCAGGCAGAGCTTCTAATAGACAAACCCTCAGTCATGAGAAGAGGCTAGTTTCAAGTGTGACTTCAAGTGACTACATTGAACCAACAGAAACATGTACTCATCTAGTGAAAGAATACGTAGGACATCGTGTGATAGAAGTGGAATCATATGACAACAATTTGATACAAAACAGAGAAGTGAGCTGCTAGAGTTGACACAGGAGAGAAATGAAGAACAAATCAACAGCTGAAATGAAAAACATTAAGAAGGAACTCTGAATCTAAAACAAACTGGAATTTTTTTTAAAACCTAATGTCTGAAATGCTAAAATAGAAGAAAATTGTTCATTTATGAGCTATGAAAATATTTTAATTTAAAACATACTTCAAATATTATATATTATAACTTATTATAATATATTATTTATAATTTTCAAATGATAAATTGAAGTAATAGTTATGTGTATTGAAACTGCAGCGAAAATATTTCAGGAAAATTTTAAGGAAAGGAAAGCACGGAAAATTTTATGAAAAATTCACAAAATTATTTTGAAAAAAAGATCACAGAAATAATTTACATAAGACATTAACCAAACTACTAGCCCTGGTACCATGGTTATAACTATTAACACTGTAAAATCCAAAAAGGTTGTAATACAATCCAAATGTCAGTTTCCCAGGAACACAGACCTCTGTCAAATTACTTCTGGATACTAACCCTCAAAAAAAGTCAGGTCTCTGGCTAAACTGCTACTGCTCACAGATGAAGAAAATAAGAAAGTTTTGCCTGAAACTGAAAGACTTCTGGTGTCTAGTTTTTTAATATGACTGTATGAAACACCAGTACTAGGTGTCTATTTCTTCAGCACAATATATTTCAATACATTTGCTAGAATAAACAATGAATGAGAAGGTGTTCAGATGCATAGTCAATAGGGAACTCTCCATTCCTGCCTGCTTGTCTGCATGTGATTTTACACATCTTTCAGCTAAATCAGAGATCCAAATGGAAAATTCATTACTTAGGGACATGAAGTGAATTTGTGACACTCTCTGGAGACTTTGTGCCCATAAACCATCTAGGTAGTCTTTCTTTTGTGACACATATAAGAGATAATTTAAATTTAATGTATACTTCAAGTATTATTAAATCTAAGTTACTAATAAGTTACGAATATCCTGTATTTTCTTTCTTCTGTTTCACATCTATGGTTTATACAACATGTAGAAAATACTGGAAGGGGAAGAGTGTATACAAAGTTGCATACTTTGCACATACAGTTTGTGTCAATTTGTTTCTTTTAGAAGGTAGAAATCTTATTGAAAAAATATTTTCCATTTGTTGTTACAAGTTGTGGAAGCTTCAAAGAGGAATAAGCATAAAGGAGTAAAAGGAGGCAAAAATGGAGACATGAAGGAGACCAAAAAACTGTTGTGACTACATTAAAATCATAAAACATTTCCACATTGTTAGAATTTAAATCCAGAATGTCCTCCATGTAAATGAATGCCTTCACTCCTGTCCTTTGTTTCTTCTGAATTTCTGTCCTCCTACGGAGGCGTGATGGTGGGCATGTAGGGAGCTCTGATCTTAATAACCTGGGATTTCTGAGGACTTCTCACTCATGCATATGTCAGAATGATTCATATTCTACCTTTTAATTATATTTTGAGAGATAACTTCCAAATAGAAAATAAAAAATATTAATATTAAAATGTAGATTTTTCAGGAGCTGAATTTTCATTTTCAAATGATTTTATATCCCTTTGTCTCATTAATCAGTTATTTCCCAATCATTTAATTGATTAGATTTTAAAAACTGATTAGACTTTTAGCAAAAAAATCAAATGTTTGGACTTGAAGAACATGGCTCAGTTGTAACTCCTTTTCTTCTTATATTCCCCAGGAACTTTAGTACTGCTGAAAAGACTTTAAAAATTGATTCAAGTTGGATTTGCTTTAATCACATATCATGGCTGGAAGGGAGCTTGTTTTTATCTTCATCGAAAATCAGAATTTTATATGGAGACCCCTCAGGGTGTGCAATTGGCCTTACTGTGAAGATAGGAGGAATGAAACCATCATTCCTTGGATGCTAGTGGGAAGGACAGGACACTGGCCTTTAACAGCATTGTGTGTCTGCTTTTGTGGTGTTACACACAGCAGCTTTGGAGGCAGATGAGATGACACTTCCAGGGGCTTGACACCTGATCACAGCTTCCTTTGGCTGTGACTGGCCTCAGGTAAAACCAAGAAGTAGTATTTGCAAGACCAACCTCCGTTCTACAAAAAATAAAGGAGCATGGTTCTGTCTGTGTTCCTCTGTACTCCTGCCTCTCTTTTCCTCTCTACTGGAAAAGAGGTAGGGAGGAACAATAAATATAAGTAGGGAAACATCCATTCTTTTACTTTCAACATCATTTAGTGCAGGAGAGGAAACGGGAACAAAGAATTATTAGTAGGACAAACTTAAATGTAGAGAAATGGAACTAAATGTTTCCCCATAACTATTACAGAGAAATTGTTTTCGTTTAAAAAGATATTTGCCTAAATTGAAATAACATAGCTGTTCTTATTTAAGATAATTTCAATGTATATAAATCTTTCAATAATTGTATTGTTATCAATAATATTCTTTTTTTACCCCTGCAAGAATGTTTCATATACAAGTTCATTTTAAAGTACTATGTGATGACAAATAGAAGAAAGTTGTCTGCATTTTATTTTTTTACCACTATATCCATATCCTTGTTTGTTGGAAAAGAATGGTTCCATGTCTGTATTCCCAAATCAGTGTTCAAGTATTCTTACTAACTGATAAGGTGGCTCTACACAATAGCTGAGAAAAAGCTGTTGACTTTTCTTCTACATTTTCATCTGTCTGGACCAGTCCAATTTTCCTTGGAAGATAACAACTAAGAAATCAGCCAAATTTTCTGAATTGATGAAAAAAGACAGATAAAAGATATATATTAATTTTCAAATCTTCCTTAAAGAAACGTTTGTATAGATAATTCCTTTCTGTTCATTTTTAACAGAATCTCAATGCTGCCTGTTTCCAGGATTATATAGAGGAAATAGATAGAGAACATTGGGTCCTTAAGCTTTGGGAAAACCTGTTCCAGGATCTTACTCTGCAGATGGACTTTCTGTGTGCTGCACCAGGTAAAACAATCCTCACCACAGTGAACAGGACCTGCTTTTTCACTGTTCACATATTGCATTTTATGGTTTTACTTTGTGCATAATTCTTATTACAGTAGTTATGAGAAAATTCTTGTTACTCTAGTTATACTCTACAATTATGTTTCTGTGATATGTGGAATAGTCTGAAGCAAGTCCAAGCAATCCTGAATTTTGAATTCTGACTTCAAATGCACCTCTGAACAATCTTATTTATTTGCTTAAATATAAAATAATAAAGGTGTCTGTCCAAGTCTCTAAAAGTATAACAACTTTAATTATATAGTTGATTAAATTAGATTAAGGCTTAGCAGAACTGAAGTCAGTTCCAAAGGAACTAACCATTACTTTTCATCCCTTTGCATCTCAGTCCCCCTAATCAAACAGATGTCTTTTGCTGCATCCCTGGAGAGGCCCCGAAAGTGTGCTATTTTGGATTATAAGGAGCAAGTTCTAGAGTCTCATGGGCTTCAAGGAGAAAACCATAGACTCCTCATTCTGTTCTGTGTAATGAGGAAAATAACATAGTTGTTTCTGCTTAGTGGAGCTGTTACAGGGTGGCAGACAGAAAGAAATGATGGTAGGCTGCTCTCTGACTTGAGTGTTGTCTTGGTTATGCATCATATCTCATGTTAGATAAATGTGCAGTGGGTCAAATTGGGATCAAGGTGCTCGTGTGGAGATGAGACAGCTCTTAGCAAACTGGAAGTTCTATGAACAAGAGTCTGATTATAACAGAAACAAAGTGTCATCTGGAAGAAGTGTCTCAAATCTCCTGTCTCTGGAGCAAAACACACACTAATGGTGATCTGTGGCCAGTGATGTTGAGCGCTTGTGAATTTCTGTGATGTCCATGGGAACCAGTGGGTACTTGCCACTTCTGAACTCAGTTGTTTTTACCAAATTCCATGTGTTTTCTGTGGTTAGTCCTGTACACAGCAGTGGCATTCCTCTGAAGATTCCCAGGCTAGATCCCGATGTGTATATCTGCTGACCTAATTAGCTTGCTGGAGAAGCAAGACAGATTAGCTGTCTTGGGCCAGAGGTACATGCTAATAGTGCTAGGAGACAGCTTTATTCCACGCAGCTGTGTCCTCAGAGCCAGATTCAAAGGTCTTTAACACCCACAGAAAGATTCCCGTTTACTTCAGTGAACTGGAATTTCAAAAAACTTTAAAAGCTTTGAAACTGTTTGTCTCAGAATGTAAGGTACCTTGGTGTCAAACATGGCTGTGCCCTAAGAGCAATATCTTAACCTATAGTAACAGTACTTTCCACTTACCTAGCAGCTCTTAAATAATCATCTCTGTGCACTTTAATTAATTAACCTTTACAACAACATCTCTTTGAGCATTACCTAAGGATCAGAACTGAGTGATGAGTTTAAAAATCTCCAGTTACTCATTTATACTGAGGCTATCTTTGATTTGAGTGTATTTGTGTCCTTTTTCAGATTTGTTTTCTGATAACACCGTTTTTAAAAGCATATTTTAATCATAAACACTTAAGTGTTTGTCAAACAAATACGGGTGTTCATACTTTTACTGGCATACTATTGTGTAGCAATTCATTGCTTCTCCTTTTTACTCCTTCTTCTCTCACTGCACCTGCTGCCTCTTTCACCATATAGAATCATAGAATAGTTTGGGTTGGCAGGGACCTTTAGGAACCTTTAAAGGTCATCTAGTCCAGCCTCCCTGCAATGAGCAGGGACATCTTCAACTAGATCAGGTTGCTCAGAACCCCATCCAACCTGACCTTGAATGTTTCCAGGTATGGGGCATCTACCGCCTCTGTGGGCAACCTGTTACAGTGATTCACCACCCTCACAGTAAAAAATTTCTTCCAAATATCTAGTCTGAATCTACCCTCTTTTAGTTTAAAACGATTACCCCTTGTCCTATCGCTACAGGCCCTATTAAAAAGTCTGTCCTCATCTTTCTTATAAGCCCCATTTAAGTATTGAAAGGCCCCAATAAGGTCTCCCTGGAGCCTTCTCTTCTCCAGGCTGAACAATCTTAACTCTCTCAGGCTTTCCTCATAGGAGAGGTGATCCAGTCCTCTGATCATTTTTGTGGACTTCCTTTGGACCTGCTCCAACAGGTCCATGTCTTTCTTGTGCTGAGGACTCCAGAGCTGGATTCAGTACTCCAGGTGGGGTATCACCAGAGCAGAGTAGAGGGGAAGAATCACCTCCCTCAACGTTCTGGCCATGTTGCTTTTGATGCAGCCCAGGATACGGTTGGCTTTCTGGGCTGCCAAGCATACATTGCCAGCTCATGTTGAGCTCCTCATCAACCAGCGTGCCCAAGTCCTCCTCCAGAGGGCTGCTCTCAATCCTTTCATTCCCCAGCCTGTACTGATGCTGGGGGTTGCCCCAACCCAGGTGAAGAACCTTGCACTTGGCCTTGTTGAACCTCATGAGGTTCACATGGGCTCACTTCTCAACCTTGTATCACTTAATAATCTTCTTGTGTGTTCCCACCGTTCCCTGTTAAGGCAATGCTGATTCCTAAACCTATTTGCTCCAATATGAAATCCAAAATATTAAGCTAGGCAAAATCACACTGATGTATTGCATTGAACTGGTGGGCAAAGGTGTACAATTAGAGGCAAACACACCAGAGTCTTGACTAACCATATTGCATAAGGCTCAGAGTTTTGTCAACAGCTTTTTAGGAAGTTGGTCATAAATAGAAGACAACTTAAAGACATTTGTGAATATTTTTGAATAATCAGTGTATTTCATTTTGCTGAGTTTTAAATTCCTTAGAAATGGATATTAAATCAATGGTAGGTATGTGCAGAATCTAGGAGTCTTGGTGTTTGTTATTTTGTCCTGACTTTAAATAGCACTGTCTTTCTTATACGTGTGCTAAAATAACACAACATTTAGACTTGATCTAGAAGAAAAAATCCTTAATTACTTATGATTATTAGAGTTTAGGTAATGTTTTAAATGTTCTATTCGAGACTAAAATTTGGAGTAAGAAGAGTACAGAAATATTGGAATAAAGTGGCTCTGTTGGATCTAAACCAGTAACAGTAACTGAAAAGAATTTTGGAAGAGAATTTTTCTTCTCTATCTCCTTTTTCTATGACTTAGAGTTGATGAAGTTCCATTTCGTTATGAGTATATTGCAACAGAGTAACGATTAACTATTGCTATTAATTTTGGCAAGAAAAAAATATTCCTTTTATTTCTTTCATTTGAACTCTTCCTGGGAATTATTAGTTAATGCATCTTGAACTACATTAGCGTATTCAGGTTTGTGGTTGATCTGATAGCCACGTTCCACTAATCGCATGTGCCATCTGGCTGTTGTTCCATTTGGATCATGTTTAGCCATTAACTGCTAAAAAGATCTATGGTCATTTTATCTTGGTGAATCAGACAGCATCTAAATATGGATGGAAGTATTCACCAAACTGGAGTTTAACATTTTTTTTATATGACACTAAAGGTCTTTGTTTTAGAGGCTAGATTCTTAGGGGTTTTTTTACTCAATACATTCACTTTTAGGCTTACATTTTTAATTGGTATATTACAAAGACTACATGTTGTTTGTTTGTTTTTACTGAGTCATTATATAATGACCCTGTGCTCCGATTTCTCTTGAAGACTAAATGTTCCTTATTGTTCTATTGTTTCAGTTAAAAGAACAATCATTGGTGACATGTAAATGAGTAAAGTTTTATAAAAATAACTTGGAATAAATTTTTAATAAGACATATTATTATCCTTTGACTCATAGCAAGTCATTCATAAACACCATTAAATCCTGATAATTATAGCCGTAGCTGCAGGGTTACTACCTTTACAGTCCTCATGCAGACTTCATTTAGAGGTCCAGTGGGGACATGCACACAACCGCTACAAAATGTTACTATTAACGGTTTCCTTTGGAACAGTATTGTGCTAGATTAAACATTCACTCATGGAACAAAAATGTTCATAGGTCATCTAATAGCTAAACATTCTGTGACTTAAAGTAAATTCTTTAGCTTTGGATTCCAGATTTTAGGACTTGTACAATTTTCTTTTTTCTTTTATACACAACATGAAATATAGAGATTCTGTAATGCAGAAAAGAGCTCAGCAATTTTCTCTGGATAATGCAGCAATCACTATTTTCCCCAAAGTAAATTGGACTGGTTTGGTTTATAAAGCTGCTTAATAACTTGCACAGTACCTCCTTTTCTTTTCTGCCTTCTTGTTGCTCAGTTTCTGAAATACCTTCTTGATTAGAATGGATGTTGGTACTTACTGGATATCACTTTCAGCTTCGTGTCTTACGAAATAAGTGCTAATATATTTCCAGGAAATTTCTGGTCTAGAGGTAAACAAACACAACTCTTTATTCTTCTAGAAAATAATCTAGACATCAATTTTGGAGCTGTATAGGCTCTTTTAAGTATCTTCTAATATAAATCCTTTCCAGGAACACCTAATAGAAAGGATTTTTAGGAATATCAGTACTATTGTACCTCAAAACTCTGCTCTGTCCTAAAACAAAGATCTCCCAAGATTTCTTTAAACTCCAGCATGCAGTGGAATTTACACCATCTCTTTTTGCTAATACTCATTTCATTTTTCCAAAGTAGTTTACTTTTCCCTAGCCTCTTAATTCTCACTAATGAGACAAGCTAAGCATGAAGCACAGTGCCAGTTCTCAGGACCCAGAGTACTTAGCTCTGATGTTCTTTTATTCATCTGCTTCACACTCCATGCTAGCAGTCCCTGCCAGGGGCTCTATATCTTCTTGGATGGCCAGCTATCTCCCAGTCCATCCTTTGTACCGTCACCCAGACCGTGCACTGTTCCATTCTAATTGCTGCAGTTCAGTTTGGTGATTAATCAAGCATGACATCAGCAGGTTTTAAACCTGCCCTACTCTGTCATAGAATGACTGACTGTACTGTGCTAGAACTTGACGATACGGCCCTTGTCAGGCTTTTAGTTTAAGCAATAGTGGTGAGAAGTGGTACTATATTGACTCTCTGAAAGGATATCAAACATATGTGAGGAGCTGAGCTGATGTCAGCAAGCTACTATCACGGTACTACACCATGAGAAAATGCTTCCACCTTCTACTGATTTAACTTTCACACCACCTTTTTGCAGTCTTCCCACTAGTGTTTTACTTCAATGGGCTTTGCCCTTGTTTTCTAGTTTAATTTTCCCTCAGTGCTGAGATTCTACATTATACCTTAAAAAAATCTGTGACAAAAATAAAGAAATGTTTGCCAGTGCTTTAATTGAAGGCTAAGCCAGCCTTTTACATTCTGACAGGTGTTAATATTGTTCTCCAATTTTGCAAATACTCTTCCACAGTTGGAGGACCCCAGATGGACAATATGACTTTTACAAATTAATGGAATTATAATTAAAGATATTCCAGCATACCATAAAAGAATGCAGAAATGTTCCTTAAACAGAAAAGGTGTTTTGAAATGCTGTGATGCTCTGATATACAAAACCGCTTCTAATTTGTTCTCCTTTTCTGATACTAATTGCCAGTAGTCACTAGATAAGATTAGACTGATGTTGTCATTGATATTAGGCAGTGGATAGTTATCTTTACAGGTGTATTTCTCATGGTCATCAAAGCACTTTAATTAAAAAAAAAAAGGTGAATATTGTTAAAGAGCAATATTAAACAGGGAAATAAGTCTTTCTTATCTGTCTTACTGATGACCCTCTCTTTTTCTAGGAGGGTGAAACACTGTTAAGATTTCAGGCACTAGCACAGCCAGTGAGGATAAGATGGCATTTGAATAAACCTGATTCTTCAGTTTGGAAAGACTCTTCATTTTTCTGTGTAATAGGATTCCTAAAATCATTGCCCAAGTCCTTCCCACTCATCTTCTTTTTTAAAAAAAAAGCATTAAAATATTATTTCATAGAAGTTATCGAAAATATTTATTGTGGAATTTTTAGAAAGTGTAAGTGGGGAAGGAGGAAAAATGAAGGCTAGGGAAGATAAAGTTCATTACATGTATTCCTTAAGGCTTCTTTAAGGCCTCAAGTTGGGTACCTAGGGAGCTAGTATATAAGTTTATATGTCTTAGTAAATCAGTGTAATGATTCTTTTCAGTGTTTTGGTGTGACTCTCAGAATTTTGGAGTATTAATAGGAAATAATTCCTATCTATTCCCTTTCTGCAACCCTTAGGGAAAGATTCCTACTTTTAAGGCTTCTGCATGTGCATATTTTGCTGAATTTTTTTTTTTAACTTCTGCAAATTTTTAGAACTTTTGAAGCAATCTCTCTCTAGAATCATGATACTGGAAACAGTGGCAGCTGGAGGCTTCCCAGTAAAATTTCCAATTGCTGTCAATCGCCCTTAGGAACATCTCATTCCATTATTTAAATATACATGCTGGTTTACTGTATATTTATAGTCACTGCCAAATCCATTGTTTTTAATTTTGTGACCACTAATAACAGGCACTTGAAATCTTCTTGGGAGCAGAAAGTCAGTTTAACAATGAATACAAAGTCTACTATACTTGCTTTAATTCCTCCTACTTATAATTTATTAAACAACAACACAGTGGCCAGCCTGTATGAACCACAGACAAATATTGTCCCTTCAAGTCTTCGCCACTTAAGCAAGTATTAGTAACACAAGTGACCTAATGGAAATCTTAGGGTCTCACCCTGAAGAGAGCCCAGCACCAGAAAGACATAGAAAAGCAAAGCTGCCATATAGTCTGTAACCTGCCAACTCTTTCCTATTCTGACCAGGCACAACTAGTATTTTCTCTGCTCTGAATTTTAATTAGTGATGACATATTTTGAAGATGGTACATCCAGAAGTGCTGATAAAGCAGTAAGATGAGCAAATGAATCTACACATGCTGCACAACTACAAATGCGTTGGGTGTTGTAGAATTATTTTCCTCATGACAGGGAGTTTGAAAACCTGTAGGTAATTTAGTGTTGTTCAATGTTTCTATGTGACTGATTTTGTTATAGTTTTGTTCTTAGGTGATTTTTCTGGCTTTTTCTCAATTTATTCCTGAAAAATATTATTTAATTCTGAATTTTGAAACACATATTGGTTCACCATAATTTTCTTATTACTGCTTTTGACATGCAGAATCTGGTGAGGCTAAAAAAATAGTAATTTATAGACTCAGTAAACAGTGTTCACTTGTGACCTTTCTGCACAAAGGCTGTCTGCTACAGAAGCCCTATTAAAGACTTCTAGATGCCTGATACAGTCCCTCTGTGTGTTGGTGCTACAGCAGGTCAAGGAACTCCTTTTAGTCAGTATTGAGATTCACTTTGTAGTGGCATTTCAAAAAAGGCTGGAAGAGTTGCCCTATACTACGTATACTTTATAATCGCTAATATCAGGTCTTTTCAGGGTAACTGATTCTGTAATGTAAATAAAAAAAATAAGGTTGTGCTTTTAAACCAAGGCATAATGGAGCAAATGGAAAGTTTACATTTTACTCAACAAAGATACTTATTAAGGCAACAACAAAACAAGATTTCTGAAATAGGTTGCTTTTTCTTATTGAAGGAAAAACATTTTTAAAAAACTCAAATTGCGTTTGAGAATGCAAATATCAAGGCTTTATTTTAAACTCCTACAAGTAGTTAAACCTGCATTGTCTTTTAAAACAAATTATAGCAGAAAATACTATATGTAATATAGTATTATATAGCAAATTATAGCAGAAAATACATCATGTAATAATGAAAAATAATCCAATTCCTTAGATTTTTTTAAAATAATTAGATATTGTAGTGAAAATAACCATTTCATGTTTGTATGAACATGTAAATACAAAACACCAATTAACTGTAGGGAAAATTCTTCTGAAGAGACTTTGAAATGTTGAAATTATAATTGTCAAGTAGTCTTACTGAAAATTTTAATAGTACCCATGGAGTACTAGTTCATTGTGTGATGTCTGTGAATCATGAAATAAATCTTACTCATAAACATATGGATACAGCACTGTAAGGCACTGAGCACTTTGCCTCTGAGACACTTAAATACATGCTTACCTTAAAAGCAAAGCAGGTGTGTAAGTGCTTTGCTGGATCAGGGCCAGCGCCTCACAAGACTGACCTCAGAGAGTTGGGATCCCCCTCCCTGCCTCCTGGTATGAAGATGACCTTGCTCACAGCAGAGTTGCATGGTTGTGTGAAGCAGTGGTTCTTCAGAAATGCTCCGTGTTCAGGTACCATTTGAAACACAGAAGACTTTTTTCTTTTCATGTCTTTCTGGAGGAGAAAGTGGAGTGTTTGAGTCTTGAGAAAAAGGTGTGATGTATACAAACTGTTGTGCAGCATTTTATTTCGAGGTATAGGTTTCCACATTTTCTATTGTTCTTGCTTTTAAGTAGCTTATTCAGGTTAGATATGAGGAAATAAACTGTTTTATGAACACTTAAAAAATTACAGGGAACTTGTACTTTAAGAATGTTTCAATACAAATTAGGAAACATAGGACAGGGTCCACACTAGGTCCTTTTTGCTAAAGAAATATATTATATTCCTGGTTTTACTTTACTTTGAGACACAAGATACTGAATACATAATGGGTCCATTCAGTTTAGTTACATACATCAGGTAATTTAGGGTTTAGTTTTTCCAGTTCATATTTCCAAAGTGTTTCCAGTGTTAAGAGAGCACCAGCCAACAGTAGACCTCTTAAACTGTCATTTGAACAACAGTTCTCAGCATAGCTCAGATACAGAAAGAAGTGTTTCAGCTTTTGTGTACTGTTACATATTGTTTCTCATGGCCTTCATCATATACATCATCATTTGTAAAACATACAAACTGGAAAAAAGGTGGCCAAAAATGCTCAGATTGTATTGCACCACTGCCTAGAGGGGTAGAATTTAAGTAAATTTTTCCAAATTTTGTGGTTTTGTATTTGGACTCAAGGCTTTTTTTATACATATAGTTCTATTGGTGTGTGAAGCACACTGACTCATATTAAATAGATTTTATTATACAAAAATACAGTAAATATAACTCAAAGCAACAGGAAAATCTCACTGTGCATTGTGTCTAATTGTTATTTATTGGCATGGGGTCCACAGCAGGTCTTACAGTTTTAAGAACTGTCTTCACAAAAACACCTTCTTTTAATTTTTGCAAATCATGTTTTCAACTCTACATTTTGAAGAATGCAGAACTTAAGATGATACCAGAAGACTTGACAGTATATTATGCCAGGGAGTGACAATTTAAAAAAAAAAAAAAAATCCAGTTCCAAGTGTAAGTTTAAAAATGTAACTAAAAGCCTTCATCAAAGTTTAAAGAGCTTCTTGCGCTTTTAGCATTTGCTTATTCTGATTTATTGACAATGACACACCTAGCAACAGTCATTCCTGCTGAAGCAGTGAAGTAATGGACTTCAGGAGAAAAAAGGGGAAAAACAAGTAGGTGCTGCACACAGGAGAGAGGCCGCTGATTACAGACCACTAATTTGTTATGCACTCTGGCAAATCAGCAGTGATTCATATGACAAATAAGGAGAAAAAATTAACAGCTGTCATGTTGTGATGTGTTAATTTCCTGACAGTCTCTGCACTGAAGCCAATTACTGATTTAAGGGCAGGGAGAGAGAGCCCTGTTCAAGCTTCTAATTAGGCTTCTTCAAGACTAAAAGGATAAAAGCAAAAATAAGAGCAAGAGAATGAAGCAGGTAGCCACAGCTTCATAAAGCATACATGCTTTTAAATCCTCAATTAAATAGCTTTAAGCTTAAGTGTGTTTAAGATAAGAATTTAGAAACATTTATTCACTTTTATCCATGACCCTGTGCTTTAGTCTTTTGAGTAGTAATTGGGAAATACATCAAGCCCAAGGGTCTACATTGCCCTCCTTCTGCAGTTGTCCAGGTTCCTGGATGTAATCTGCTAGTAATACCTTTGTTTAGCGATGTCAACACCTATTCATCAGCATGCTTTAGATGCAACCAGTAAAGGGACATCAAGTTTGCTAGTCCTTTTGACCCTAAGAAGGGTCCTTGTAACTTAAGGGAGACATAATTGCTGTTTAAGCGTTCGGCTCTGAGTCCCTACCCTTATATAAGCGGTCCTTATTCTCACAAGAGGACCAAGTGAGGCTATATGAACAAGAACCTCTTGGCCGCACATGTAAGGAGCTGAGCTAATTCTGTAAGCTACTATGTGCCTTGACTTTGAAGCTAATTGGAAATGAGAGCAATCAGTTATCAGAGCAATCCAAATGATGGAGTCCCGTGCAAAGAAGGATCTGGAAAGAAACAGTTTGTTGAGGAAATATTGAGGTAGCAGGTGACTCATGCTATGGCTACCACATGGTCTTGAAAGGAGCCTGACTCAGCCATATAATGCGAAGTACATTCCCCAACTGTCCCTAAAGCAGGCAAATAAACTGGGAGTGGGATCAAGCATTCAGTAAAGTAGCTGATTTTGTAAGAAATATTTTATTTCCTTAATGTAACACTTAGAAATTAAAACCAGGTTTCCTGTCGACCCACAATTTAAACCTACAGTATAAAATTATCAACTGACTGTAAAGAGCTTTTGCCTCTTTTTTGGCATTTACTCAAAACTGATGTGCAATATAAAAATCAGGAATTAGTCACTAAAAAGGAAGCATGGATTTGCTCCAAAAGGAAGGAGCTATTTCATCCACACTATATTTTTCATTTTTTTATTTCATATTCAGATGGTAATGGAGAAAGACTTTCACAGGTTGCTAATAAAGTTTTTCAGAACTCCTTTCTGATTCCTAAAAGGCAATTATAGCAAAAAGTTTGAAAAATTCACTTGAATTTTAAAATGGGCAGCCATCTCTTATTTTTGCATTATAACTCCCTTCCTTTGGGTTTAAAATACAGCATGCTCTGACTTCATGAAGGGGTAAAAGATAGACAGGAATCTGAAGCAATGGCAGAAACATAACTTCCCAGGAAATTAAGCAGCAAATATGATATGAATTCCTAAAATCACTGCATTTACTTCGGGAAAGAAAGAAACGTATCTAATAAAGTACTGCCAAGTATCTTGTCTTTGATTTTGGTAGGAGCTGGATGGGTCCTTAGCAAGAGTGCAGCCTAGAACAGCTGCTTGCCCCAGCTGCTGAAGGTGAAGGCCTTAGCTTGGCCAACAGAGATCTTTACTTAAAGCTAAGCATATAATTAAACTGAAGCACTTGGTCAGATATGTTTGGTCCTGTCCTTAAAATGAAGTGCTTGTTTCTCGTTTTGCATAATCTGTGATGAAAGCTTCCTATGCCACGTTACAGCAAACGAGTTGTGTAGTTGTAGGCTGGAAGTTTCTACATCAACGTGTCTGACATTGCTGCTTCTTTTTTTCTCCTTACTCCACTTCACTACTTAAGCTGGATCTGATCATGCTTTCTTTGGAGAGGTTTGCCTACATTGCAGGCTGCAAAGCAATGTAGATAAATTGTAAACTAGGTCTGGGATAATTTGAGCATTCTAAACTCTGTATTGTTACAGCTCACCTTCTATCAGCAACCCAAAATCTCTGTGTTGTATTTGCCCTACACTTCAATCGCTGCTGTAGACATAAGTAACAAAGTCCTGATGACTAGATGGAATCAACTGGAGAATCAAGTGATGGTGGAGAAAATTAACTTAAAATATGTGTGTGATGTGTGCCCTAAACTTAAATACATATGAAGTCAATGCGGTAACTAAGTGACAGTGGGACAATACACAAGTGACTGTCTTTACTGGGGGAATCAGCTCATGGTAATTTTAAATCTACTGACTGCAATCCTTCCCCACCTTTATTAGGCAACTCTAGTTAATAATAGTTTTTGTGGCCTCTGAGCAATTATATGAGGCAGATTTTGTGCATTTTTCTGTCTTTGAGGAATTTAGAAATCTAAATTTAATGTCATTAGTTCTTAACCTGCTAAAACTTTGCACCATAACAGTATAGATGTTTACTTTTAATAGTTATTATTAATTTTAGTATATTTCATTATAAGTGATAATAGGTATGCTATTGTAAGAGACACTAAGACCTCTCTGACATTGATTTTGCTGGCAACTTCATCCTTATACTTGATGGGATGGATAAAAGTAATTCAGTCTCTAGGCTTGCTCAGTCCTGATCTACTATCAATTCAATTGAAATATGTCTGCATTGAGTGTATTATCTTTTTCGGAAGGATAACTAAGTGAATTAAGCACATGCAATACTTATCTTATCACTGTCCAAGCTAACTTATACTTATTGATTTATAGTGCCCTTCATAAGCGTAAAGGTGTTCTGCACTATTTTACGCACATGGACTGCTTCAAGCACCTCTGAAATGCAGCCACTTCTGTCATTAATTTTCTTTCATACTTGATTGGGCCCACAGTCAACTGCTAGCTCAAAGCAGAGTCTTTAAAACCCTTTTCAAGATTCCTTATTACAGTCTGTACTAGTTATAAGAGGCAAAATCCTGGAGTCCTTACCAATGTATTGCTTGACTTTGGGAGCACTGCAGACCTATGTGTAAGTATGTTGAGTGTTGCTGTTCCTGGGCATGACTCCTGCTCCGTGCCTCCTGCTCTGTAACATATTGGCTTGTTCCTTGCTAAGTAATGCTAGACTGCAAAGGGGAAGTGGTGGAGCAGGGGGAAGGAGACGTGTATGATCTGCAGGATCTACACAGATGCAGCAGGTAGTAGGATTCTTGCATGATCTTCCCCATTTCTTCTTCTGTAAAAGTAAGGGACAATCTGCCTCTTGGGGCATATTTAGTCCTCATCCCAGGAAATCTGTCACTGAAGTCAATGGGTCTTTTGCCTGAGTAAGTATTGAGTAAAGACTGAAGGCCTTGGCCTAACATTTATATCAAATATGGCCTTCCCAAATTCATTAATTCCTGTTTTAAAATTATATTGTCCATATCTCTTTTTACCGTCCCTGACCCCTTTTGCACACTGTCACCATTAACACTCCCAGTCATAGATATCTGGAAATGTATTCTATCATCAGTAATACATTCAACCTGATTCATTCATAACGCACTCCAAGGTACCGGGATGAAGAGCATGGCCATGGGTTACTAAACACTGGATTTATAAAATGCGAAGAAAGAAATATGCTGCGCTTAAAAGTATCAGAGCACATTTTGCAGTGTGCTTGATCTCTTACACGTGGTCTCATGCCACAATCTGCGTTAAAAGCAATTAATAATAGCAACTGCTGTGTGAGGAGCACTGGTGGATTTTACCTATTCTATATATTTTACTTTTCATGTGATGATGAATAAATTAATCCCATTAATATTTAATTAGCTTTAAGTTGAAAGGTGACATCTAACTTAGCCAATTTACTGTTCTGTAGCTGGTTTAACTTTAGATCATGTGATTTTAATTCTTTCTGTATGACCAGGTGACTAAAGGGAAAAAAAAAAAAAGAAAGGGAAATGCACAGATTAATTTCATTCTTTAACCTTCCTAATGCATCTGCTTGCTTGCATCGAGTCGCAGACAGCAGATCATCACATGATTTATAGTAGTGACCGCTGCCTGCATCTCTCAGGCTAATGACACATACACTAAAGTCATTGATTTGTATGAATAGCCTCCGCTCTTCATTTATCACAATTTAATGTAAGAGTTTGCAATGCAGAAAAAAATTTCACATGGGAAGCATGGCCCCACAGGCCTGACCGCTAAGCAGTTATGAATCATTTGCTGCCTTTTAATATATAGACTGTTCTATTCCTGAAAATGCCCTATAAGGTCGTATTTCTTTACAGAACACCACTACAATTAAAAACCAAAAGTAGATCTTTTAAGATAAAGTATATATAACATGACCAAGTTAAACCTTTGTTAGCATTTTCTCTTTCTCTTTTTTAATACACCATAAAAAGCCAATTTTATAATTGATGTAAGCAGGAACAATTCATTTGACTTTGGCAGAGTTGTACCTGTTTATGTTAGTCCAAATTTGGCCCATAATGTTTATTGATCTGCCTTTGTAATACACAGAACTCCAGTAAAAATACTGACCCAAAAATCATAGAAGGACTATGAGCAAGTAGGATTTGGAAAATTGTTTTTTTCCTCAAGGTAAAAAAAAAATAAGTTCAAGTGTAACTTAGAAGAGAATTGATGCTTTTGCAAATATAGTGCCTAGAACAACTTAGAATGGCTGTATTTTATTTTGTATTTTTTATTTGTATTTTTATTTTTTTTAGATAATCTGTACATTGTTTTTTGTCTTTTAACAGAAACTGAATTTTGCCGTTAATCCTAGCTCCTACATTGTTTCATATCATAATTTTAAAGGGATATGGCAGGTCAAATGTAGATTTAAAAAAATCTTTATATCTAATACTACACGAGAATGTAATTCATAGTATGAATATAAATATAGTCCAACCCATTTGTTCAAAATGACATGTAAGAATAAAGAAATAGTCAATCCTTAGTAGTGTTCACAAAGCAAAAGTGAAGACATGATTTCTAACGTATTTATCATAGAGTAAAATATAACCAAAAGGATATAAATCTGTTTTCATTATCTTAGATAAGAGGGATGATAATATTAATAATCAAGTATGCTACTTGAAACTTAGAAAAGAAAATCTGCTTACGCTATCTGTCTGAGATTGTATAAGTATAATCAGCGTTAGCTGTAAAAGATGTTATGTCTTCCTGAGGACAACAACTCTTTGTATGGAAATTAAAGGTTTAGCTGTTGGGGTTTTTTTTCCTTTTAAATATGAGATTAAAAACCTCATATCTGTGTGTTGGAGTTCTCAATACAATCTTGCTGGTCACGAAATCACTGTTTTCATTGGAGAAGGAAAACTGAAGCAGTGTTTGTGGTTCCAGAAATAGGTACTTAACAATGATACTAAGTTCTGGGAAATATATACCTTATTTTCCATTACTTGCGGTATGAAGTAAGAAATCAGTATCTTGCAGGAGACAGAGTGCGGATGATATATTTTCTTTTTTTCTCAGGTGAAAAATCACTAAATGAAGGGAACATATGCAGTATCACAACACAAGGGAACCACATATCCCAGGCATTTTAAACTTTTGCCTTTATTTCATAAACATTTAAATACTGTTAAATTCTAAAGCGTTTGGCAATATTTTAGAAGTGAAGAAAATGTGCGATAAAGTTTCTACTGTGTCAGCCATTGCCACTGTCAAGTTATTTCCCCTTAAAGATACACTTTGTATGCAAATACATTTCAAAGATTGAAAACTATACATTTTTGAACTTTCTTTTTCTTGCATTGCTTGGCAGGGACCATGTGTTAGACTAGCATTATTTAAAAGAAAGAGAAAGGGGGGATTCGTAATGATCACTCTGAAAAGTTTTGCATTTTATCTTTAGATATTTTTGTATACCCAGTCAGAATTTGTTTTTGTTAAGCTTATAGTTGAACCAATTCCCAGCACAGCATGGAGTGAAATACAGAAAGACACACAGTAAAAATGGATTTAAAAAAACTTGAACTATTGATAAATCATGTAAACACAATGACTCACAACTCCCAAACACAGGACATTTTTAGCTTGGATTAGTTGTACCAGAATAAATCATCATCATGGTGAACACCTTGTAGATGAGATGAATAGTAATCTGTGAGCAGTGTAATTCAAGAACATCAGTTGGCCTTTGTAACATTCCACAATAGTTGGGTTTGTACAGTCTGTCATTCAACATATCAATTTTTTTTGTATTTGGAAGAGAGGTTGAGTAGGCCTGATCCAGGGTTGGCACTTCAGAAGGATGTTCTCTGGCTTTTCCAGGAGCACCAAAAAACAATGTTTATACTTAAAATAGTAGCAGAGGCACTTCATCATAAGGTTCTACAGTCGTTCCTCAAGAGGGACAAAATGTTTCTCTACTCATTTCTAATATAATGATATTTATCTCACATGGATATTGGGAAGTTTAGTGTTCTGACAATATGTTAACTTTCATGCTAAAAGTACTTTTATACATGGTTACTATTTGTGTAGTAATTTATTGTGTCTCTATTTAAAATACTCCTGCAATTTTAAAGCTTGTATTTGGTATTTTTCAGATACAAAACATTTTTTTTCAGGATGTATCAGTACTTTGCACAGATTATTTAGCTGCTGTACATGTAATGTATTAAATTGTTAGTATACATAGTTTACACACATATTCATGGCAGACTGAAAATTATGTTAGAAAATTTTAGAAGAAAAGATTGAATTAGGGAAGTACTAACAGATGCACCAACATTTATGCAAGTTTTATTTACCTGTTTACTTTGCCATTCACCAGGAGAATATAGTTACAGGGCATTAGCAACTGCCACATCACATGGTGTACCTATAACCTCCTGGCAAACATTTCAAGAAAAGTCCCTAAAAAATAGAGATAACCTATCACAACCTGCAACATCTTATTTGCATGTGTAAATACATAAGCAAAAACTTGTTCTCCTACTGCAAGAGAATATACTTAGAAATGGAATTGCCTAAAGGCCTGCATCAAAATATAAACATAAGAACTAGGACAGAGTCTGATATTTAGCTTGACTTCACACATGAGTTTGATATGAGACACCTGCTGAGTTCGTAAACTGTCTAAAAGGCAGTGTGGAAACAGGATAAGCCTTCCATACTTTTTCAAGATTATGTCCTTTTATCTATATGGGGAGGTGCCTAGCACATTTCTCAGGCTTCTGACAAATAATAATAATGATATAATGTAGAGTTCTGGGACTTGGGAGATCCAGGCAGGCAGCCTGATCTGATTGTTAAAGAAACCAATGACAAAATTCCCTACTGACTTCTGTGAGAGCAGCATTTGCATTTGAAGTTAAATTTGAGTGGATATTTTGTTTCATGGAAGATTTTATTATTTCAAAATGCAGCTGTGTTCTGGTTTTCAGGAAATAAATAAGTAGCTGTAATTTTTTGAAAATATAATGATATGCATCATCTGCATATTCTTTGTAGCTAGGGAGTGGAGGTCTGAGGTGGCCTCTGGAAATGTGGGGCTCCTGTGCTCCAAAATGCTTTCTCCAGGGCAGTCCGCTATGTAGCGGCACTGAAGGAGATGGAGCAAGGCTTCGTGGCTCTGCCAGCTCTCCTGCAGCCTGGCAGCAAGGCTGTCTGGGAACTGTGTGAGTAAATTTCAAGGCAGACAGTGAGATGTGAACTAGTGTAGTGTAGCAAATGGCTATGTTGTAAAAGTACTTTTAAACTGTCTTGAAGATCTGAAATCCAGATTCCAGGCTGCATCTGACCTGTGTTTGCCATAACTTAAGAGAAAGGGGCTACAGAAAGCAGCTGTGGGTTGAGAGTAAACTGAAAGGCTAAGGCAGGTGCCCAGCAATTGCCCCTGTCAGGCCTCCTTTCAGCCCAGTCACCTGTGCCTGGCGATTGAGGATGTAAGTGAAAAGTCTTCTACCACAGCCTTTTCAGAAAGAAAAATTGCCCCAGTTGAATCCAAGTTCATCATAGAAGTACAGAATGATTTAGGTTGGAAAAGACCTTTAAGACCGTCCAGTATGGTTGCTTTTAAGATATAGTCTGGTTTAATGCAGCTGCCAAGCAATTAAGAATGCAAGTTTTAGTTTGTCGTATGCATAGTGGAGCAAGTAGATGAGAAAAGTCAGCAAGAGAAGGTTTATTGTAGTTAACGCTGACACTACATTGATTCAAGCTGCTGGGTAAAAACATGATAATGTTGTAGCATTCCCATGTAACTTCCATGAAATAAGATACGCTTCACTTTCTGGTCTGAACTGTAGTTCAGTCTTGTCACCCTTCACTTTGGAAGTGACTGGAGTTCATAGTAGTTTTGTGGCTCAAGATCATGCATAAATGTTGTAATGCTGTGAAAGATGAGTTCAATTCTTGCTAGAAAATATTAAAACAAGAAGGAAGAGGGTAAAAGAGGTTAAAAAAATCAGAAAGCCTTCTTTGATTTGAATTCTTTGGGATCTTTAGAAAAAAAAAAGCACAGCAGTATATAGCCCTTCATCTTTGAAGTCATAAAATGGTCTAGCCTGTATGAACATTCCCTTAGTGTTCAGGTTCATGAGGTTACTTCTGAAAATATTTCCAGAGCTGCAGTATAGGTGTTAGACATCGCTATTAATAGTAATGAGGATAATAGGTATGTTAAGTGTGGACCATCAACATTAACTTTGAATTTTCTGTGGTTTGGTGTGTGTTTAAAACATTCTTACCATCTTGGTATCTGAGCATCAAGCAACAATTACAAATTTATTTTAATCTCCTGTTTAAAATATTCAATAAAAATCTACACAAAACACATTGTTTAGCCAGGAGATTGAAATATTTTCCTTTTCATCAGTTGCATTCTCTTGGGTGTATCTGTCTCCAATGTCTCTCCTGAGAATGAACACCAGAGGGTTTAGATTTGTGTTAATTATTTGAGACTTTCAGAAACCCCTATTATTTACTTGGTAAATGTATATTTCCCTAAGATTATAATCATTTTGGTTTTTTTTTTTCCTCCATTCTGGATTTTTCATATTATTTTAATTATTCCTGTCATAGGTGCTTATTACTTTGTGTTTGGGCACTGTTGGTTCCCTAAAGCAAATGTTCTAGAAAAAGATTTTTTTTTTTAAATAAGAAAGCCCAAATTTTAGCCCTGATTCACTGAAGCACTTAGCCTCATTTGGCTGTTTTCGAGCATATGAGCATATTCAGCCAGCTGGATTAGCCACATGCCCATGGGCAGGTCTGCCATGTTCATGCCATCTCTGCTTCACTCTTATGCTACTGTGGTTATGCAGCTTCCAAACTGCTCTTGGCTTGTTTCCAGCTGTGTGGCTCCACATGCAAGCACAGCTGGGATGTAGCTGTCTGCACCTGACTACCTAGGCATGCCCTAAGGCACATCTGCACTTGTGCAGCCTCCACTGCCACTTCAGCTCCTAAGACTTTTCTGAGGTTTGGCAGAATGTTGATCTTCGCCCATCTAAATGAATATTTGACAACATATCAAAAATAGGCTGTGCCGTGCCTTGATGGCCCTTCAGGGTTGCCTGAGTGACAGTCATGGCAGGATATTTGAAAGAAGGAGGGAAGACTGCTAAGGTATCGCAATAAGATGCTAGAAGTCAACTCCATCTTGATTTCGGTTTCTGCAGAACATCTTGTGGCCATATGTTACACAAGTTATACAGTAAATAGAAGTGCTCCTTACCTGAGTCCAGAGCAAAGAGGAAGATGTGATTTGTAATGGGAACCCTTGTTCATTCTATTTCTTTTCTAATCTCTGCTCCCACAGTTCATGAGTTCAAGATGCCCTCTTGCAATATGACTAGGCCATATACTGAAACTGATATTTTTCCTTGTTGCAGAGTCCCTCTTTATTTTGGTTTTTGAGGTCTGCTACATTACAACTGCAATCTATATTGGCAGTGTGTAAGAAAAAGGTTCTATTAGTTGTACAAACCTTGCTGCATATTCTTGAATATCCTCTTTTGGTGTCTAACCTGCAAGGTATTTATATTGGTTCACTTCTTTTATAGAACATGTGTAACAGCTTTGGGTGGCCCCGAGTATTTTCAATATTGCTAGCAAACAGGTGCTTGTGAATTTTAGAAATGTACTTTAAGATTTCTAAACAAAAATAGCATTAAACAGAAGTTGGTTCTCTAAACAGATTCACCACACAAGTAATAAAAAACTAACTGTAGCTGTGTAACTGGTCCTTAAAATTCTTTGAGAATTCCTCTGTTAAGGAGCTCCCAGCTAGCAAAAGCATGTCTGTTCTAGCCTTTCCACCTATTGTTTTGTGAGCCCCAGATTATGTTTTCACTGTGTGAACTACAATACAGAAATACTCATGCTACCTCTCTAAACAAGTTGGGTCAGCACATTGGCCAGTTAGGGTGCTGCATGGTGCTAACCAGCTTACACTGAGATAACCAGTATCCCTGCGCTGAGTGATGCAGTGTGGGTGTATGTTTGGTGTGCAAAGGAAAAATATTACCTCCATTCAATTATGCTTTTGCAGAATCATAGAATCATAGAACGTTAGGGGTTGGAAGGGACCTCTGAAGATCATCGAGTCCAACCCCCCTGCCAGAGCAGGACCAATCTAGGGCAGGTTACACAGGAACACATCCAGTTGGGTCTTGAAAGTCTCCAGAGAAGGAGATTCCACAACCTCTCTGGGGAGCTTGTTCCAGTGCTCTGTAACCCTTACGGTAAAGAAGTTTTTCCTCATGTTGAGGTTGAACTTCCTGTGCTCTAGCTTGCCTCCATTGCCCCATGTATTATTGCAGGGCACAAGTGAAAAGAGATTGCACCTTTCCTCTTGACACCCAGCCCTCATATATTTATAAATATTAATCAGATCCCCTCTCAGTCTTCTCTTCTCCAGACTAAAAAGCCCCAGGTCTCTCAACCTTTCCTCATAAGGCAGGTGTTCCAGTCCCTTAATCATCCTCGTAGCCCTCCGTTGGACTCTCTCCAGTAGAGAGAATCCTCCAGCTGGTGGCACAGAGCACGTGAAGAATCACTGGAATGATCAGGGGCATATAAAGAGCAGACCTAAATCATTCAAGAGTAGTCTAGAGGACTAGAAAGCATCCCTCATAACCCTCACCAAGGGAACTTAAGTTTTAAAGGAAAAGTTGCTAAATGAAACATTCAGCAGTTAAAACACAAAAGGCAATGTGAATTTACATATTGTAAACAGTGTCAGGTCTTAAAAAATTACTTTTCATTATGAAGCTCACTGAGAAATGAAAACATTCTTAAAACAGTCTGTATGCACTACACCATTCACTTGCACAATGTTGAACAGTTAGAAGCTAAATTCATATATTGTAGGCTGGAGAGGAACATAGGAAAGTTGCACAGGCCATACCTATTTTGCTATTTCTACAAAGAAAACACTGATTCCCAAATATTTAAAGGTTTCCGAATTTACTTACATATCCACTTCCTACCTTTTTTATGTTTTTTTTTTTTAATCCGGTGCCTAATTCCCTTTCCTCTAACCCACAGCTGTGCAAAGAAATAGGTTCCTGAGAATACTCAGGATAATTAATCTTTATAAGGACAATCTCTTTCAATATAGTCATATTTTGTCTCAAAAATAGTATGGAACTCTTTCTTAAGGAATAGTATCATACCTTTTTTCACTTTATTTGTTCAACATGCTACAACAAATGTTATTATCTGTTGCAAATGAAGTTAATGAAATAGTTAAACTAGTCGTTTTTGTTCTTCTGTCTATACCTAGAAAAGTGATAGCCATAGCAGAACTTTCTTCCTCCCTAGCTGTCTCAGAAATCTATTTCTACAAAAAAATGTGGAATCTGTACATTAATTTGCAAATTATAGAGATAAGCCAAAACCAATATGTATTTTTACAACTACTTTTATAAACAGTCTCCAAGTTCAATTCACAGTTATGATTATGATCATCATATAGTTGATTAATCCCTGTCTGAAAAAAACATTTGGAAGTATCAGTAATTTTTCAAATTTTAGCATGGTATAGTGTTTGTCCAAGAAAGCACGTACACTTGTATTTCTGTTAGCTAGTTGTTGTTCTCAAGTGTTAAAAGCTAGCATGTGAGCAAATAGAAAGCAAAAACTCTACAAACCTTAGGCAGTGGTATGTTTCTTTGGTTGTAGTAACTGCCCAGGCAACCCTTCCTTGGCCTGTTGTGCCACTACCCCTTGGCTTCCCCCTGGTATTTGCCAGCATTTGTTCTTGGGCAGCCATGTGGTAGGCTAGATCAGAACATTTACACAGCTGAAATGCCTGCCCTCTTTTTTCCTCCCCCAGCTTGTCTCTACCAATCCTTCCTTCACTGTTTCTTTCCTGCTACAATTTCTCCCCAGTCTCCTCTTTTACACTTCACTGTCTCTTCAGGCAGATCAGCTCCCTGGGTTTGCTCACTGTGTAGCTGTGCCAGTGTGACTGGCTTTGGAGGGGGAAGGACCAGCCTGGAATGGAAAGCATAAAGCCATTGAGGCAGGCTGCTGCCTAGTAAGAAGCCACAGCCATAGGTGACTCAAGGAACTATGTGAATAGAGAATTCTTCTAATGAACAACTTGTGAAACAACAATATATCAAGAATTGTTCTCCCAAATGAAACCACAAATGCTTAGAAATTGTGAATATGTAACAGACTGCAGGATCTGTTCATAAACTACCTATGAAAATTTAAAAAAAGAGCTGAATTAACAAGGGTTATTGATCCTCTGTAGTCATGGCTATTTATACATAGCTGTCATTAAAGGAAATAAGAACAATTTCGTGTTCATTTTCCAAGTTCATGATCTGTGTAACCTGCTTGCTAAAAAGTAAAACTAAAAATCCCACTCTGTTGCAGCATTAAAAGTATTTACTGGGTTAGTAGCTGGACAAGTTCTACAGGAACGATCAACATTGTGAAACACCATCAGTAGTTGTTTTTATAGCAGTTGCTCAGGATATTGCCTAAAGGTTTGGAGTTCCACTGAGTCTGGAAATACTTAACAGAAAGTAAGAGGAGATAGAAAATACAAACCAAAGCCAACCAACAACAACAAAATAAAGGCAAAATACATTCTGATATCTAGGGCATAGTGCTAGAAGATCTGATTTACACCTGGTCTGTTGATTTCTTAGAAAAATCAGTGAAGACAGATATAGCAAAGATGTATATATAAAAAAGGTAATGTTATTCTTTCATAAAATATGAACACTGCCACAAAGTCAAAATCTGTCAAACATAGCCAGTATCCCTAGACAGTTTGGGAGAGCCACCTGAGATACAGTTTGTTTTGCTTTAGAATTTTCTACAACTCAGCAAGATACAGTTTTAGAAATACAATGATGTATTTTTCTTATAACTTTGGGTTTGTATCATTTTACCAGTTTCTTCTCTGTAGCCTGATACCTGACTATAGTACATCTCCCTAGTCCCTACCAATAATCCCTTCACTGATTCCTTCCTGCTACAATTTTTATCTACGCTACCCATAAATGCCCATAATCCCCAGTCTCCTCTTTTACACTTGACTGTCTCTTCGGCTATCCTTAAACAGTTCTTAGTGAGACCATGTTCATAGTGACTAACCTGGCTTCTTTTCCTCCAAGAGCAGTAATGGAATGAGACAGCTTCATTTCCATTTCTCAGGAGCATTAGGAAGTGGTGGATGTCCTGGATGAGAACACCATGTAACGAGATTTTGAAAATATTGAAAGACTGTGGTCACTCTCTCTGAGGGGAAAGAAATCTCATCTTTCCCTTGACATCAAACATAGCATGGGGAAAAAGTGGTGTAATCCCCGATACACTTCTTCTAGTTTTAATGAGGATGCATATGAATCCATCATGTTTTGTTTGGCTAGTAATTGAACCTTCTCTAAGAATTGTATAGACAGATTTATATGTAGCAAAATTAAACACTTTGAAGATTTGTTTAATTAACTTCAACTCCCCTACCCTCAATGAATAGAATAAAAGAACAAGTATCTTGTTTTCTGGCCCCTAACCCTTTCTCTTACCAACCTAGAGACAAGAAGCTCAGATGCCATTTTACTGCGCAATATTAACTGGCAGGAAAGTGCTAAGAAAGTGAATTAATTGAGTGTGGACTGCAGCTGAGTTGAATAACATCATGCACCGACTTGTACTGTTCATTAGACTTCTTGATGCGAAGGTGGTTTCTGCCATAACGGTACCTATGTTTTAATCTTATCTCACAGAAACTTGGGTAAGGAAGATAAAGCACTCTGCTGTGTAGCTGAACTGATTCATAGGTACTAGAGTCCTGAGGAATGGTCTTAATATTGTCTCCAATGGCTCTAGCACATCTTAAATTGTGTTACAAGAAATTCAGCTTAAATTTCATCACGCCCAAGGCACCTGGTCATTTGCAAAACCAGGTTGGTGTAAATCTATTACATAGATTAAAAAAAAACAAAAAACTGACTAAGTAAGTTTGAGTGCATATAATTACCTACAAAGATATTGCTCATTTCCATGTCCCATATAAACACTTCCCATTTTTGCCTTGCTTTAAATGCAGGAGCCTTTAAAGGGGTGGGAAAAAAAAATCAGTTCTCACACACTGTTCTGAAAAATGGATCTTATTCTCTTCCTGTGACACTGGCTAATGCTTCTCTCAGTTGATCAGTATGATGCTGTAATGGAAGAACTATTTTAAAATATTTTAACATGTTTGTTTACAAATAGTGCTGTATTTTTTAAATTCTACAAAGTTAAGATACCATTATTTGTGCAGAATTTCCTATTGCTACTCTATTCATCCTTGTTTCACAGTAGTATGTTTGGTAACAAAGAGAAAACTTGCACACACTTCATACTCCTCATCTTGTCTTCACCAATCTCGTGCATTGTCATAGATGCTACTATCTTGTGTCGCTCCACCTCATTCTGTGTTTTCCCACTCTGCAGATAACAACTGGTCTCCATTGTAATTGATTTACACATTAAACATTTACTCTAATTATTTTCCTGTCCTTGTTTATGCAGCAGCAGTGTGCCTGACCAACTGCAAGACATGGTGAAAAATTCAATGCTTGGGCCTGGTGGATTTCTACTTTTTGTGTCAGCCCTCCCAGGTAGTGGCAGGAAACAGTATCTCCCAAACCTGTCAAATCTATCACTCTTCTAGTTCAAATGTTAACAGGTCTTGGTAAAGCACACTTTAAACAGATGTGTTCTCTGTCACTGCCATGACAGTAATACATGAATCCACAATCACAATGATTTTAGAAACAGACAGACAACATGAACTGTAAAAGCCTGATCCAGTTAGAGCTTACTTGGATGAGTATTTGAAAGGGAGTATTTTAGCACTAACATTTTTGAGAGTATTGTGTGTCTCTGATCCTGAATCTCTTGTTTCTTTTGGACATCTTGATTCCTTATCTTGACTCTTCAAATATTCTTCATTTTTCTTGTGGCTACCTCAGACTATTTGCTTGAGTTTCAAAGCCCTTTACTAAAGATGCTGCCACATTGTGTCGGGATATCCAATAATGTGATCAATCGCTACTCCCCTTCCACTGAGCTGAATGCCAAAGTCACAACAGATGTTGTCTGAAAGAAGGCAATGCCATTTATTATCTCACTGGACGTTAAAGATAGAACCCTTTTTATTGTAAGAAGAATCCAATGGCAAAAGAAGCACTTGAATGCTAATACTATCCCTTAAGAAAACTGGGCTAGAGATTACTGATGACAACAGTATCTGTTAGCATGGAGGACCAGCTGTATGTGTAGTTGCTGATTTGGCTGTGGAGTAATGCACCTGAAGCACTAGCTAAGTCAAAAAAATGTGCTTTTTTACACTCTCCTGGTCCGCTGTACACTGTTCCTAATAAGCATAGTCTAAACCTCTGTGCTATTTTTTGAACCACGCTTCTGAGTATTTTGAGCGTACAGATTGTTAATGTATCTTTTTATAGTGAGATAAAATTTCTGGCTCATGAATAACCAAAGGAAACAAGTTCCTGTTTGGTTCAGGAAGAACTATTTTGCCATTCACTGTCTCACAGGCTGAGTATTTACCTACTAGGTGCCAGTGACCTGCCATACTAAGTTAGTAAATACTGGTATTTAACATTAACAGAGTTGATACTAAAATTTCCTGAGTAGGAATAATGTCTCTTTATGACTAAGCAACATTTTGTGAGTTTTCGTAATTCTGTGGCAATTGTTTTTGATGTTGCTGAGGTCTCCTTACCTGTAATAGGATGTGTTCAATAGAAATATGCTAGCGGTCAGATATTCTCACTTTTCTGAAAGAGTTGCTTTAAGTTTGAACTTTAAGAGCACAATGCTTCAGATACTGGGATAATTTTGCTCTGTGGGTAATATATTCATAGGACTAGTGGTTTGAAAAAAGTTGTGAATTTGCCTAAAAGTTCAAAGGATCCTTTAAATTGCTGTCTATTCCATTCTGAAGCTTTTAGAGATATTTTTCATGTGACTATCTAGGCACCGAGTTCGAAATTCACCCTGGCCACAGCAAGAAGCAGGCTAATGTCCATATCGAATTATTTAACATTATGGAGTTATTGGTAATAGCATTACCATTGTTACTACAGTGTTACTGTTGATTCCAAATATCTATTGCCTTGCAAGTTCTGTGCAGAGGTACGCACGTTTCTCTCTTCATGTATAATGCTAACTTTTCACAAACAAGATTAAAAGGGGTATAGTGGCATTTCTTTGCCATTTTCTCCAAATTACCTTAAAATTTAAAGTATGTGGAATACAAGCACCAAAAGAGTATCAGCTTCTAGTGGGTAAGCAAATCTGGCTGTTCATTATGTTCAGGTGTATACCTCTTACAAGATGAAGGCATAAGTCAGTTTTCAGTTCCTTTGATACAGTAATGTCTCCCTAATGGAACTACAGAACAAGATTAGACAGGTTTCTCAACACCTCCCAGAAGTCTGTATAAAATATAGTTTCTCGTGATAGTCTCCTCCAGTTTTTAATATTATCTCTTTTTCTGTAGTAATAGTAGCCTATATGCAGTGTTTTCACCCCTTTACAGACTGATAATGAGTGAATGTTCATGCGGTCTGTTACACAACACTAAGCTCTTATTTCACTGTCTGCAGTTATGTTCAGTAAGTACAATATGAACATCATCTCAATTAACAGAGTACCTTTAGGGCTTTTCTTAGCCAACTATTCTAGCACGCTTGTCCATACTGTCATCAGCACCTAATCAACTAATGATGGCTGAAAATGAGGAAGGCCAATCCCAATAAATCCGAAGGATAGTAATTTTTCTCTTTTAATGCCCTTCTCCCTCCTTCTTCCTTCTTCCTACGGCACATTGCAGTAAATTAATGTCATAGTGGTTATTACAGTAGCGCTGCTATGGCAAGTATTCAAGCAACGATCCTCGAATATTTTACCTCAGCATTTATTTGTCCATAAAATAAAATAGGATTTATTACAGTACTCTCTGGTTTGAGGACTGCATGGACAGCAGCTGTGACAACTCCTTATCTTCACTACAGGTAAAGATATAGGGGATGTTTCCCTGAAGCTAAAGAGAAACACGGAACATAGAAGTCAGTCAACTATGCAACCACAGCATTACACAAATTGGTAAAATAAATAAAGATAAGCATGAAAAAAACCCTTGTACCTAATATGAACCCTAAGAAAAATCATTCAGTAATTTTGTCCTTAAAATTTTGTCCTTAAAAGGCCTCAGTAAATTAAAGGGGTATTCACTGCTTTGGAGATTGCTGTGTCCAAATCAGATATAGGATTTTGAGATCAAAAGATGGAAAGATAAATGTGGGGAATTATTGTTGCAAACCCTATTCAGAGAAGGCATAAGAGAAGGAATTACAAATAGAAAAAAAAAGATCTTGGTCAATAAAATTTTACGGAGGTTTATGGTGAGTGTTGTTCACTTAAAAAATAAAAGGCTTTGACTATTTGAAAGGCTCCACCTTACAGAAAAAGCTCCCAGATTATAAAACATTTGTTCTGAAGCCAGCCCTGTGGAGATATGACTGCTGGCTTAGAGATATTCATATTTTCAGCTGCATGTAAATTTCTGTGTGTCATTAACATCTCTGAGCTCTGTAATTAGGTCTCTCCTGATCTGGTTATAGTTTCTGTACATTATGAGTATGTAAGCCTCTCTAGGGAAACACAAGGCCAGCCTTACAGGGTTTCCCCTTTCTGTTCCACAGTTTTGCTCTTATTTTTAGCAAGTACATCCTAGCAACTGGTTGCTTCGAGGTTACAGTGAGATCCCAGTGGCAAGTGTGAAAGGCTATAAAGCATTATCAGTCTTTGCCAGCAAAGTCTCTACCAATACACCAAAGCTAGAGCAGCTCCTTCCTTCATAGACTGTACTTTTCCCTGCCTGGCACTCCTCCTTTTAAATCTATCCTCTCAGTGTTTGTATGCCCCAAATTGCTCTCCAATTTTCAATTATAGTTATGATTTTATTCTTGCATCTGGATTTTGGTAGAAGAAAGAGATATTCTTACAATGAGAAATGTGTATGTAAATCCTAGCAGCGTTTGAAAGAATGCTCCTTTTTGAGTAAATATTATTTCATTAAATGATATATAACATATAAACCAAAATGTTTGTCCTTCTGTTCTGCTTCTCACTGGAAAGCACCAGAGAGTCCAAGTACAAAGGGAAAAGCGGTTTTTTAAAGGATGTTTGCATTTGGATTAGTTTGTTCAGAAGGCCTTGTCTTGTAGCATTATATCCAAGAAATGCTGTCCTCAATATAAGGAAGTGCTTGTTCCATGGCCTGGCTATTTTTTGATATTTCTTGAATGCAGTTGCTGCCTAGGTATAACAAAATATTGGCTATTGAAGGTAGAAAACCAATAAAGAGGGGAAAAAATACAGAATGGCTTAGACTGAATTCTGTGTGTAATTACTTGCATTTTTGCTAACTACCGTATAAACAACACTTTTAACAGGGCAAATTGGAAACGTGAAGACAAATCTGCTTAGGGATATAGCTTCAATTTATTACACGATGATAACTGAAAACTTTGTTTCTGCTGCGTTGCAGTCAATTTCCACTGAGCTCACATTCTGAATGTGTGATTAATCATATGAGCACTGGGGTTGCCAATAAATACCAACACCTTAAAACTATAACAACTTGCTCATTTTGTGCGGTCATTCCAAATAGCTAAACAACCAGAAATTGTCAATGTGCACCAAGATCAATGCTCCAGGGTTTCTACATAAGATTGATTTCCCTCTCTGAGGATTTCATCTCTCTCATCAACAAAAACATTTTGTTCTCCCTAAATAATCCAATCGAATGCCATCCTCCTGTGGAACAGTGAGAGGTTTAAATTGTTTGGATTAATCTCTGCTTTTAGGTGGCCTGGAAAGTCTCTGTGACTTTGTCAAATACAGCCTGGAGGGAGAACTGCTGTGGTTTGATATGTGCTAAAAATAAGCAAATAACAAGAATGTCTAAAAATCATGTTGTGCTTTAAAAATAATGTATGTGGGAGAAAATACATTTTAAAGCTCTTGCCTCTAATGCAGAACATAACAATTGTCAGTGTGTTCCTTCTTTTTAAGGTCTACAAGCTCCTCTCTCTCGGAGATGGGGAAGGAGAATGGGAGCCATGGGAATAGATTCGGGGGAGAGGACAGAAAAAGGGAACCACAGAAGCCACAGAGATCTTCCCCATAAGATGAGTAGAGCAAAGCAAAGCAGAGACTAAAGGACTTGTTACCATCCATAGTCTTCTCCCTTCTACAGACAGTGAATGCACAGGTAAGGTTTAATAGAAATATGCTGAGTAGTTCAGATTCTGATTCTCTGCCTGCATCTCCTTCAGAAGATAATTTTGCACATTTGCAGTTGGGAAAGACCAAGCAGAAATGTTGTTTCAAAGGAAGCTTAGCAACCAATAGGATAGGTTGCAGGCAGGCAGTATGACACAGACCACTATAGCACAGATGACTGCTTTCCATAGTTTTCTTGTCCATTATGCAAAGCAGCTTTTCCACAATCTGCCTAACATTGTAAATTGGATCAATGGAGATTTTGTGATCTTTATCCAGCATGTTCTGGAAGGAAGATGGAGCACAGACCCAGGTTCTTAATTAATACTATGTTTGCTATAATTAGGGTGCAATAAGAAGATCAAGTTCTATCCCAAGTACATTTGAAATTGCATCATTTCTTTTTTAAACATTTGGTGCTTCTGGAAGTGTTGGCCAACAGCTCTTATGACTGGTACCCCTGTCCCCACAACAGAGCACGAGGGTCAAATTTTGCATCAGCAGGCAACAGTGCATATTGACTATATTTGGAGGCAGCTGACTCTAGGCACATGAGCAGGCAGGCCAGTGTGGAAAACAGTAGTTCTTGGAGTTTTGTATTGAGATTTCCAGAACAGCAGTAGGTTTATGTCATCCTTAGTAGACTTTCAGGGCTGAGGTGAACAATGGGTGTTTAAATGTTTGATTGAAGTTACCAAAATAATGGCCACACATTTGCTTCCATCTTGGAGAGGTATTAGCTCAGAAATGTTAAAAGATCTGTGCTGAAGCCCTATATAACATAGTTTCTCTAAGTGGAGTAATTTTTAGTTAGGTTATGGGTTAGGTTATCTTATTCTCAAAGATCAGCACCAAAACGGCAATTTGGCTTTGAAGGAACTGAATAATTATTTATAAACAGGCAAATAACAGATTGCTCTGGAAAATATAAATATCCTCACAGTATCTGTAGTCTTTAGCTTTGCCTTGCTCAAAATGTAAACTTCTTTTTGACTCTTCTGTTGCAAAAATTTCTCCTTTGTAGAGCTGTACAGCAAATCTTACCAATGTCATTGTATATACCAGTATACATTCAATTTGAGCACAAAAATATTTTCAGTAAGATGAAGCATAAATTTCTCCTTTGTAAACATTGGAAAGGTGGGAAACGCATATGAAATAAATGACTGAAGGAAGAAAATACCACTTTATTCTACTGAAACCTAAAAATAAATTCAAAGGGCTGTGCCTACTACTCTCAGGGGTATGTATGGATTTTTTGCTGACATTAGATTCTCCAAATTGAATGTCAGACTCACCAAGAATGGGGCGGGGGGGAGGGGGCACCGGGGGTAGGCTAGGAGGCTAAACTTATTATTAGAAGGGAAAGATGAAACATCATGATTATCATTAGGAAAACCTTTAAAACATATTTGTACATTATCTTGGGGCAAATACAAGTGTCACATGTTAACAATAGTTAGGCAAAAATACAATGCTATACTGTTATGCCCCTAGGGCCCTATCTACTTAACACGAAGATACTGTAGAGTGTGCATGCACACCAGAAATTTACAATTTCATGGAAAGGCAGATATAAGTTTTTTCAAGGCTTTCACACACAAAAGAATAAAATGAAGCATTAGTTATGTATGTTGCTAGATGACAGTGTCTGTAAGTCCACTCACAGATTTTTTTGAAGTAGATATATAACAATTTAACACGTAAATATGTAACACACAAAGATTCCATTCTTTTTAAACAAAAGAGTAAGTAAATATCTTATATCTATTTTGGTATTTTTTTTTAAATGAAATAGGCACCCAGTTAAATTTATTCATATGAAGTCCACTGGACAAATTAAAAAGCCCTCTAAGTTTGTATCAGAATGGCTAGAAACATCTGCCAAATGGCCAGAAGGTACTGATAGTGAAAATACTTCACAGCTGTCAGATCTCAGTCTTGAGCTTGCAATAGAAGAATAGTACAAACTAATAAATGAAGGAGTGTACATATCATCCCTCCCTATTCTTTTTACTTCAGAGAAAGTAAGCCTCTGATCATGCAATGGCGTAAACATGAGGTTGAAGACAGGGGTCGGTTTTTTTATTTCAAGGGAGACATACTAGAAGGGTGTTACTGTACAGTCTGCTGCTAGGTGTCAGTGAACCATTCATCAAGACTCCTTTGAACCTGGATTCCTACTAAGCTTTCTCTCACAACATGCTTACTAGTTGCAGCCCAGCCTTGGATCCTCTTAACTGCACTGTGATCCTACCTACCAAGCTAACTTGCCTACTAGCTATGCCCAGCCCATAGGCTAGTAGAACAGAAGAGGCCACACAGCCAGATTGCAGAAATGTGTGAAGGAAGATCATACCTATGTGAGGCAGAAATAGTTTGTGGGAGTAACTTTAATAGGACCTGATAGGTCACTAAATTTTAAAGCAGTCATCCAATAAAAGTAATAAAGCGAGAAAGCTTAAATTAACATATAAATCTATATACAAATCTTCATATATAAATGTCCATACAAGTAATTTTATACAATTATTAGAAATTAAATAAGACATGTTTGAACAAGAGTTTTGGAAAATATCTAAAAAATCGTCTTGTTACAAAATCTAAGATGAAGAAAAAAAAAGATAGAAGAGATGTCTCTCTAATACTTGGAGACTGACAAGAAAGAAACACTGAAAAAAATCATAGTGTCAGCACCAAAAAAACTAGAAACATTATTAATACAAGATAAATCACAATTTGAGACTACTAGATTCTCAAAGAACCCATGCAAGAGATGGGCACATATGTGAGTGTTTAGAGGGTCAGGATCTAAGAACCAAGTGCTTGGCTTTGTTTTTTAATAAATTATGCAAAAAAAATTTATTTGTGGAAATATATTTACAGGATACAAATTCAGGAATACTAATTGCTGAGAGTTCCTTTATGTACTCCAATGTGTTAAAAGATGAATATTCAGTGGTTTAATAAGTTTATGATCAGTCATGTCCAATGAGGAATAACTGTTGTGGAAAGGAATAGAGAGAACATCAGTACTGAGCCTTTTAGTATGACCCCTTTATGAGCTAAACTTGTCCTTGCAGTTAGCCATGCTGCCCAAAATCAGGCGTGCTCTGGGAGTGGCATGGCTCAGAGAGGCAGGGGTTAGCATCCCTGCGGTTATGATTGTCGGAAACAAGTTTGGGCTTGCATATGCTCAGTGGGTATCTGGGAAAGGAGAAAGGGCAGACCAATGTTTGCATTTACTCCCCTCAGATGATCCTGCCTGAGCTCAGCAACCACTGTGCAGGTTGCGAAAGGATGGTGTGATCGTGCCGGTTACCATTCAGACCTGCACAGGTGGCAGATCCCACTAAATGAAGTTGGTGTGTGTATACCAGGCTCTGACAACAGCCTTCTCAGAGAATGATAGCACTTTACCCTTTGCAGAGGTGGGCAAGTGTGAACTAATGAACCAGGCTGTCCCCTTACATGGGGAGTAACTATACGGCATGTCTCACTATGGGTTGCCCTTTAGCCTTTTTCCTTCAAGGGTAAAGTTTTCCCTTTGCTGGGTCTCTTTAGCTGTATTGAGTATCCATGTGGCTGCCTTTCCTCAAGCTAGAACAAAGGACCGTCACTGTCTGTAAATAAATGATTTAAGGTCACAGGGGATCTCACAGAAAGGAATGGAAATCCTAATGTTTTGAGCCAATATCTAGAAGTGCTTTCCTTGAGTCTTCTCACTTATGTAAGCAGTTCAATCAATTTGAGAATGAGCAGGAAAATTTGACTACATCTCTTATGCAATTATATCCTTAGACCCCCTTGTTATGCTCTTGCAGTTTCTAGTATACCATTTTTAAGCAATGAATTTGGCTTTCTCTTCCAGAGGTTACATTCCTTTTTGGAGTATCACTTAAGTCTTCATGTTCATTGTGGTTAAGCTGAGACGCAGATAAATGCATAAGCTAATGTCCTGATAAGCATCTGCTTTATGATGGTACTCCTTTTATCACATTTGTCCATAATGTTATTCTGTTCATTTTCCAGTATGGAAAGTAGCAGAGAGAGGCCCTAATCCTATATTTGTCCATATGGGCTCCATACCCACACTGGGATTTTATTATTTCAGTAACATTGCGAAGTGCTATAAACAGCCAAAACATTTTGTATGTGACATTTTTTCAGAACTTCAGACTTCAGGTGCCGGCTTTTTTTTTCCTTAGTCATGACAATTCCTTAAATGGTTAATGGTTCAAGCCTTGAAAATACAAACTCTGTGCCTGGGGAATAATGTGAATTTTTTCTGTCTTGTGGTGATAATACAGAGATTTGCATCTAAGATAGGGATATTTCTCTTCAGATACCTTTCTGTACTTTCGATGCTTGTTCAGGCTATGTGGCATGTACATTAAAGCTATGGAAACATGGTAACACTTTAAATTAAGGTGATATTTATAAATATTTTATTATTTATACTGCATTTGATAACATGCTTGTAAAAAAACTTGGAAGTATGCATTGAAACAGCGGACAAACTATTTGAACAATACTTACATCTTAAAATATTGTTGTAACAGCTTATCGCCTTGCTGTGGCAGCATTTTAAGCATTTATTGATGATGCATTTTATAACATGCCTTACAATAAGTTATTAAAGGATGTAGTGGCACCAACTAATCATTTCATAAACATGAATAAACCATTTATACAGGGCACCTTAATTTAAAGTGCTTGTAGAAACTTGCATAAAATGTTTTGAACAGCTGACATGCAGTATTGGTGCTTCATGTAGTGCCGAAGTGTTGTCATGTCCTAGTATACTCAAGAGTCTTATGTAGAACTGGAGCTTTATTGCTTCCAGTGATAGAGCTGGGAACTGCACAACAATTCCAAACAAAAAATGTAGTAAATCTCTTCCAAAAGAGAATATGAGGATGTGCATAAGCAACATCCAGGAGATTTTGGTGACAAATAATGTAGAAGCATGTTATGGCTCATTTCATATTTAAGAAAAAAGGAAGAAAAAAATCTATTTGCTTTTAACTGTAATTTAACCTGTGTATAATAAAACACAGTTCAGAGATAGAGTATATATTTAACACCTTGTCAAGCAATTAAAAGACCATGCATGATAATCAAAATTCAGTCAGCAAATAAATAATCTTTACATGCCAAAGAAAAAAGTATGTGTACCATCAAAATAGAACTCTGAGACATGTAAAAGGTAAATATTAAGAAACAACTTTGTACAGTGATACTAAAATCATTCTAAAAATCATAAAAATATGTCAGGTAATTAAAAATCGTATGAAAAAAACACGGCTGCAATTCTTACTGTTAGCTATGATTTACTAGGAGCATTTAAAGCAATGCTAAAAAAAAATAATGAAGTCATACCTTATTTCCCTCCCCCTGCAGATATAGATTTTATTTGACCTATTGCTTTTAAAACAGAATGGCTTAAAAAAGCTCTCTTTACATGATAAAACTCAAAGACAAAAGAGAGAATGCAAATCATTTCTATATTACATATATGTTGCTCCATTTGGCAAAATCAAATTAGATCTTTTCATCTCCTTACTGTAGAACAAAAACAGAGCAATATTATGAAATTTTGCAGGGCTTTATTTCTAGGCGTCTTTTGTGTCCAGTCTTTTAAACTCAGGTTTTTCTGCCTTTTTTACTGACAAGCCCACAATTTTCAGAAAAGAAAGCTAGCATTAATTAAGACAGTGCCAGCTGTAATTTTCTTGGGAAGTAAATTTCTGCACAACTAAAGGTTACAGAGACCTTTTCACTGTCAAAATTTACTACAGCCTGTGAATGTTAATGTTTCTAATGAAGACATGTTCTCTGTCCCTGAACTTAAAAGTACCCTGAGAAGAAGGCAAAGAGAAAAAAAAACTCTATTTGACGAATGTATCTGGAGTGTGTGCATTAATGCAGGGTTATGCCTGCTGGTGCATATTGTAATTATAGTGTTTGGATAGCCTTGTTTTCTAAACAAGGAATATTGCTATAAATTGGCAATTTTGCATGAAGAGTAGGTTTGTAGTAGGTGCCTTATATTACAAATAAGACAGTGGTATAATAAGCATTTAACCCATTAGACTTAGGGATATTCTCAGCTAAGTCTGGAGAAGAGCCGTAATATAGAATATGGAATGAAAAGGTACTTTCAGTCTTTACATGAATGCAGCAAAAGAACACATTCATTATTTGTACTTCTAATGATAAATTTTTTCTCCATTTTAAATGAAATCATCTGCCTCTAAAGAGAAGTATCTGGCTTTGCTTTTCTATTTGTTTGAAGTTGATTGTATGGTAATCAACTGTATATAGTTGTATAGTTTTTATTGTTCTGTGAATGTGCATTTTTTCCCTATCCCTACAGTATTTACTGGCATGCAAAGTGGCAAATAGAAGGAAAAACTCATCATCACTGAAAAGTTGATATTCTTCAATTTTTGCTGCCATTTATTTCATGGGATATTTTATTTTTCTATTCTTTGTAGGTTTTTTTTTTCTAAAGCAGAATGATAATCTTTAAAAAACTCTGCTTGTTGTCTTGTGCATGAGGTTCTCAAAACAAAAACTGCTACTGTGTGAAATTACTCTTGATTACCCATGCAGCATCTGGGGTCAATATGGGTGGAAAAAAAAAATAGCAACATGTATATTGGACTTCATTTTGACTCTGTCCCAGTCCAACTCATGCACATTACTGCTGAACACCCCTTCAAGATACCTCAAAAGCATATATTTCATGTCTTCATCAGTTTAATCTGCTACATGGTCAGAACTTCAGAAAAATTATTTAAGATCTGTTGGCTAATAAGTCAATATACTAGATACTGTAAGTTAGATAGTAACTTGGTATGGCATAGTTAATAGTCTTGGAGAACTGCAGAATTAGATAAAAACGATGCAATACTGGCAGCCTGCTAACTGTGGGCAACAGTCACTGAAGGAATATTGGATAAATAATCTTTTCCTGGGAAAGAGGTATGGCTTGGCAGCATAAAAAGCCATGCTTCTGCATAACCTGGGATTGGAGAATTCTCCCAGGATATTTGAGATTTTATTTAGGGATTGCACATGGATTTGCACAGATTTTAGTTACACTTAGACAAATCACCAGAGACATCATTATTGTCTTTTAAAAAGAGCTTGTTTCCACTTAATTTAAACCTGTTCCTAATTGACTTGATCGGAGCCCAAATAGTCCTTATTCAAGTGAAATCACCCATTTACTACTTGAATTGGTTTCAGATCTGACCCTTAGTTAAGCCAATGTAACTTGGTATGAAGATACAAGCCTTAAGCCTTAAAGGAAGCCTTGAAGGTAGCCTTAAACTTCCTACTGTGAGTAAATATGAGTGAGCAAAATACCTAAGTGAGCGTTGCCATATGAAAATCATGTTTGGAAACATGAGCTGGAGAAAGTGCCATACAATCATGTTACTAAGGTAACAGATCCTTTTGTCTATACATGCTCTGAGCAGCTACTCTATGTCCTTTAGACTATTAAGTCTTGACAGAAATTTTGAAGGAAGGTATGTAAGGACTCAGGAAAAAATGTTGCTAAAACTTAATAAGAAAAGAGGACATCTGAACTGTTAAAAGTTATTTTAATTGTTCTGTGGTTTACTATGAAATACAGGAATATTAAGGCCTTGTTATTCCTTCTCAGGTAGAAAGACCTGGAATGTCATTGTCTTCTGTTCTCTTCAATTATTCCTGCTGATATGTTATTTTAAAAAAAGAAAAGATAAAATTTTAGTTTACTCTGTTAATTAAGGCAGCATATCGCAACCCTTTTTCTGCTGCGTTCTCTTCTTACTAAGCAAAGAGAAATGCACTACTGGGGTATGGTTAGAGACAGACAAGGATCTGAACATATTTAAATCTATAGTTCAACTTTCCCTGTCTCTTCTTTTTCCCCTCTTTGTGTCTGGTACTTGTGAAATATCTTGGAGAGCGACAAAATATTTTACTTCAATTCATTTTAGCATATCAGGGACACTATCATTTTCAGAGCAGAAAATCTGTTATAAGAAAATCTCCTGCTGTGTTTTCTCTTAGAAGTCCTCAAAAATAAAGATAGGAAATCAAGAGAAGTGAAAAAAGAAAATAGGAGCCATCTATCTTGGTTTATTTTCTAGAACTTTGTCTTATCACCTGAGTTGCCAAATGGCACAAATGCGTGTTTAAAAAAAAAAACCACAACAAAATCCTTGTTTCTTGATGAGGGAGGGAGAGAAATCTGTGGCAAGTGGGTTAAAGATAGGTGAGAAAACCAGTTAGATCAAGGCCAGCTGAATAAACACTGAATTTCTGAAATATGAACAAGTGGTATAGGTGGTTGATGGGAAAGATAATTCCTTCAAGCATATGAAAAGGGCACTACAGAGAAGGCAGTGGCAGTTACTGTGGATAGGGTCACTGGATCTCAAAAAAAAAAAAAGGCAGATCCAAATCCAAAAATCTTAACATAAATTGAAACTGAGTCACCATTTTTTGAGTAATGATTCTATTTGGTTCCTATGTAATTCATCCCTTCAACTCCTGAGTGCTGTCATTCTTTTCTTCATTGTCATATATTTAGTAATGGGACAGCAGCGTGCTGAGAAGTAAAATTTCTTATGTGTAGTCCCTTAACAAATAATGCAAAGAATCTCACTGCAGTACAAGCCTTGAAAGAATGCAATTATATGTATATTCTGTGTTTCCTACATAGCTGAAATGCATTCAGTAGTTACTTCCTGCATGGTAAAGCAGCTGTAGAAGCATGCTTAAGGTGACAGTTAAATCTGTGGCTATCATCCTCTTTGTCAAAGGAGAACACATGGGAATCTATTGACTATTGTGGTGACTGGACACGAAGACTCCTAAGTGTAATGAGAGCAGAAGGCTAGGCTGGAAGGCACTAGAAATGATATGTACATGTACAAGGCTTCTGTCCATCCAGAACACAAACTTGGTGGGATTAATTTTTTTTTTCCCATACATACTAGAAATCTGGCTTAGAAGAAAAAAAACAACATAATAATTCCCTTACTGGTCTTCATTAGTTTGGTACTTAGAGAAGGAGGTAGATCACAAAAGCATTGACTGAAACTAGAAGAGAACATGATTCACGAATATGAATGTGGGCAGTGCACACTCCCTTGTGACTCAGAAATGAGTATTTTACATGTGATTCATAGGGAAAAATAATTGTTTTATCAGATGCATTCCTTGCATATGGCTGGGGTTAATATTCACCTTATTTAAAATTGAAATTCAACTACTGTGTCAGCATAGTGGTTCTTTCTAACACAGACACTAAAGAAAAGGAAGAAATTGCTTTATTCACTAACATGACACAGTTACTCTCCTCCGCACAAGTGACATTTGAGTATGGATCAGTGTTCTGCAAAGGAGCTTGACATGCTTTTTGCAAGCCTCCTGGTGTATGTTGTTTATTAGAAAAGATTTTCTGAGTAACATGAATAAAATCTGGAGATAATGTCCATATAGGTTTATGAATCATGTCCTTGGATCTGTTGAACCAAGAAACATACCAGGAGGTTGGTTGTGCGTTAGTAGTGACAGCCTCTGTTGCCTCAGATTGCCTGAGTTCAAATTAGGCCAGATTGGGAAGCTGGCATCCTGCCTCCTGGACCAATTTTGATCTTAAGAGATGTATCAGCTAGTCTATATAATGACCCTAACTGTTTATAACAAAGTACCTCTTATTTATTAATTTCTTTTCCGAGTCCCTCAGGTATTTAGGGAATGCCAGTACCTAAGAACTTATCTTCAGCAGAAGAATATTAGAGAGATTCACATTAAATGTTTTCTGGTTGTGTTACACAAGTGTTCAGCAAAGATCAGGGAGCTTTCCGTTAAAAGCTTTGTGGGCTGTTTTGGCTATGAGAATGAATGTACAGAAACGTCATATCCCTTGAGTGATCACAGTTTCCTAATACCATGCAAATTTCCTTTTCATAATACGGACATCTGCTTCTCAGGAAATGTATTAGAACTTAGAGAAACCGTATCTTCTGACACTGAGCATTAAGTCTGAATTGGCTGGCGCAAGTGAGCTGCAACATAGAACTCAATGCGTGTGAAGAACAGGTGGTGGGAAGAAGAGGAACCTATCACTGAGCACACAAAGAGGGAGAAGGCAGGCATCTGAGTCTGTATGCAAGAGGAGAGATGCACTTTCCAGAGATTATTAGGTCTTTTAGTGTGACAAACCATGCATCATACCAGTGTGTGTGTGCGTGCGTGCGTGAGATTAGGTTTAGAAAGCTTTCTTACTTGTGCTACACTTAGATTTTTTTAATATTTTCATTTACTACTGACATCTATTATCTTGTAAATGGACGTCATATAGAAAAGCAACTGTTTGCTTGTATTTTTTGCAAATTATTTGCCTCTTTAAATAGTTTCATTATGGTTATGTATAGCAAAATTGTTGAGTACTGTATTTTGGTCATGGCTATTAGAAAATGTTTTTTAATAGTCTGAGGCTTTTAAATGCACTGTAGTTTTATTCTTTCTTTGATCCTGTGAAGAATCCATTGTCATTTGACACTTCTACTTATTTGGTTAATTGCACCATTCAGTGTTTTCCCTAACTAGCTCAGTATTCAGTTAAAAATGTTGGAAATTCAATGATAAGAGCATGGAGTTTATATCCTTTCAAACACTCTTTGGTAGTGGTTCCATTTTGAATGTCGTAGTCTTGGGAAACCCCTGAATGTTAGTAACAATAGCCTTTGCCTAGTAGAATTCCCCACTTGGACTCTCAAATTACATGATGAGTCTGAAAGTTAAATACAATGAAAACAGTGAAAAAATATTGAGAAAAGTTTTGATTATGTCTGGAACATAATAAATGGAGCTGCTGGCACTAAAACACAATATAGTTACTTACAAACCCAGCTCTGGTGCCAATAGCAATGAATTGAGTCACAGAATGAGAGCTTTTGGAAGGCTTGAGGTTAATTTTAGAGAAAGTGAATTATAAGTGAACTCAGAATTAGTTTCTGCAACAACATGATAATCTAGAACTAACCTTAAAGGTCAGTGTTGAAAGTTAAAAGGATTCATCTCAATACAATAGTGGGCTGAAGTATTCTTTTCTGGAATGGGTGTCAGCTGCTGGGACAACTTAGCTGTTTGCCGAGTTATTGTAATTTAGATTTAGTCAGAGAGGATTGAAGTCTGCTCACAGAGGAAATGATGAATTTCCAACTCTATGGATTTCTGCCCTCTAATTGTGATAGTTTTTGTCATTTGAGTCTGGCTGCAGCACAAAGATATTGAATACTGTGTGAATTTCCATTACTCAAATCTCAAGAATAAAGTAAGAGTTGGAAAGAAATGCCTGGGAGAGATTAAACTCCATCTTTTCCACAGAAAAGCTGGAGGCATCAAACAAGGCTAGAAACAGGTAAATGAGTAGCGAAACAATGTAGCAGCCTCAAAATGTAGTTGAACTATGGAACTTTTTGTTAGATGATGCTCTGGGTGCTAAAAGTTTATGTGGGCTTAAAGCAAGGCTTGAAAAACATGTGGAAGAGAAGCCTATTGGGAGTTACAGAAAAACCATAACCACATCTGGCTTACAAAGTTCTCTAAGCCAAAAACAGTTGGAGGTTTGAAGACTATTACAAGAAAATATCATGTATGTTTGTCCAGCTCTTAAACTTCTTTAGGCATCTGCCTATTACTGCTTTTGGAAACCAGATACTAAGCTAGATTAACCTTGGATCTGGCTTAATAAGGGAGTTCTCATGAACACACTGCTGATAGTGATCTCTTCAAATATAAACAGTGATTTAAAATGTTTTAGTCCTCTTGCCAGACTGAGAGTATATCCACACAGCTGGGATGATCTTCTGCAAGCAGCCCATGCATTTTCTCTCTTTGCTGGACTACTGGATTTCAGTTTACATGGCTCTAGAAAAGGCAATATGAAAAAGTCCTGCCCTTACAATGAACTGTTTCTTCAGTGGGACACAGCAAGGGGAGACGATAGCATCAACTGTACCATTCGTTTATTCATTACTGGATCCAGCCACGGATTCTGACTTGCAAAGTCCCCTCTTGTAAAGGACTGTAATGGATTGGGGTCAAGAGCTTCATCTTCTTCCAGAAGCCACTGTGGTATTTACAGTCCTCAGCCAGAAGACCCCAGATTAACTGTCATGGGGTCGTCAAGAGGGGAAATAGTCTTAGGAGTGATGTGAGGAATGGGCCAAAGCCTGGGAAACATGCTTGCAGAGTGCTGTCACCATCTTCTGTAGGCTGCCCTGAACAATCTGCATCTTTAACAAAATGTTTTCTTTTGTTTTTCTTTATTGGTAAATCTAAATGGGTGTTCTGGCCCAGAAGCCACAGGTTAAACTTTAGAGGAAAAAGGAGATTTGCCTGTCCTCGCTGGACTGGTCCCAAGGTTTTTCTGTTTTATCACTGGGAAAGGCATTTTAGAAATGCCAGTACTGAGCGAGGGAGAGAGGGAGTTGCATTCATTTCTGGATATTATTTATTGGATTTTTGAAAACTGACCTGAGAAAAATGTTTATTTAAAATATTTACTGCAAATTATATTGTTAGTGTTCTAGAACAAATGGTCAGTTAATAGTCATTCTACTGGCAAAAATAAAAAGCCTGGACCCCACACCTGTTTAGCTGTAACCGATAAACAAAACAATCTTTCAAGTAGAGTGAAAACAAACCAAATGCCCTTGAATTTTCAAAGAAAATATAACTCCTCCATGTAGCCCTAGGACAACATAGTCTGTTTGCTGGGAAGCATACTTAGTAGTGAGCTACAAATCTCTTTGCTGTGAGACTGAACGATTGTCATACATTTTGTTCTCTTTGTCTCAGTTGATAGTATCTATAGTACTATTCAGAGAGAGAAAATTTGTGTCTGTCACTGTACCTGTCAGAAAGGAGCAAGACCCTCTGGCAGCGACAGTCTGCTTTATGGAGTTTTATTAGTATAATGAATGAAAGCCCAGTAGCATGCCCTGTAACATTTCTAAACTTTGGATATTAAAAGGAATCATTATTAACAGTGAAAAACAACTAGCAGCTTGTTTTATGTACACTTTGTTAAAAGCTCCATGTATTTTTAAGAGATTAATCTACAGTAATTTGTCATCAGGCTCTGAATGAATGTAATATAACCCATACGAATGCAGAAGGTTCTGCAGGAAATTTGTAAACATAATGCAATCGTGTGTTTGCATTTGTGACTCCTGAGTAGCTAGCAGCAGCTGTATAAACTTCTACTCTTGCACAGAAGAGATACTTTGTGTGACTACAGCTGTGTATTGTCAATTGCATGTGATGCTTTCCTTGGCCACCATATATGTTAATAACAGAAATGTGCACCAGTTGCTGTCCCTCTGTCTCTCTTTCTCTGATTCTTTTCTTCCTCTTACCTTTTGCTCCCAAAAGGTCGATAACATCTTACAAAAGGCCCTGGTTACCTTGTGGCATATCCTTTTTGAGCACTAAGCACGAACACATTCAATAAACCGTGCAGGAAATGTTTCTCCTTTACTACTTCCAGTAAAAGAAAAACTAAATAGCAAAGACTGTTCTAGATGTTTTCAAGCTCTTGAGATAATTCACATAATAAAAATTCACTTTTCTAATGCTTTATAGGCCCTGCATCTCCATGCCAATAACAGGCATGATCCAAGTCTGTTGCAATCTGAGGGAAACTCCTGCTGACTGACATGATTCAGGCCCAGCGGCTTTTCTGGGTTCCCTCTATTTATACAATGTTAATTTCTCAGCTCACACAAACTTATTTGCCAAAGAGGACACAAAGCATATTCTATCTTACAGTGGTGGGAGATTGCTGGAAAGAATACATTCAGATAATCAGATTGTTCTTTCTTTGGTTTAGCCCATCTTAAACATTGCATGGCATTTGAGATTATCAGTCTTTACTACAGGGCCGGTAGCACTCTTGATGCTCTAACTTCCCATACTGCAGAAGTAGAACAGCTTCCTTGGAAATGTAAGAGTGCTTCAGGAAGCTGATGAATCAATTGACGGGTCACTCAGGAAACAAACATGCAGGGCTGCGTGCTGTGATCTGTGCAGCTGAGATGTCAACAGAAGTTCACAAACACTGATATGGGATGGATATGGATTGATGCACTATGAATGTAGATTACAGTCATTAAGATACTGAGTTCAATAAATTCCTTTACAATTGAGTGTAACACTATATATGCATGTTTGCATATTTACAACGTTATTATGTTTCTTCTTTTGCTCCAGCACACTATCTCATTTGTTTGGATATTTCTGTCCTAGCAAAGAATATGCACTTATAGCACTTCTCTGCCTACAGCTCATCCAGGAACACTGAGCTGAACTTAAGTATCCAGATATCCTGCAGCATGTGAATAGTCACGATAAGCTTCATATATGAGTAGCACTAATTGAATTTACCTGTTGGTACCAGTTCCCACATTATTTTAATCAAGAACAAAATGATGTCTTTCAAAAATCTAATTTTAGAAAAATATTTCTTCTCATATTGTTCAGTTGCATAAATTCCATTCATTCTCTCTAACAATACATCTCACATTTATTTATAACAAGTATTCTCCAACACGTTAAGAGAATACTAAACAGCTTATATATTTTCTTGGTGGATTACCCTGGAAGTGTCTCATCCTATCTCTTCTTCTTCATGGTATAATTTAGATGTGATATTTAATTATACTGGACATCTCATTATCACTGTTATGGCACTTTGGTATGAGTAACTTGAGATATGGAAAGACTAAGCTAGTTGTTTGTTTACTATGCAGGCATTTGATTGGAAACTAAATGGCAAGACATCAGTATCTACAAGTAGTGTCAGAACTTTACATACCAAGTAACTACACGGCAAAATTTCTCTCTGCCCCTTCTAAATTTTTAGTAACTTGCAAAGCTTTCTTTTCTCTCTTTTTCCTGCTGTCAGATGTGTTAACTAACTTCCAGAATCCTCCTAACCAGCTTTGTTATTATTTTGGGGTTTTTTTTTCCTCTACTGAGAGGCCACAATTCTGAATGAATCAAGGTAGCTTCTACATATCTCTGCATGCATATGTCATAAAAACATTGCCTTACTACAGACATATCTATCTAAGGAACATTGTATATTCTTCTCCCTTGTGCCTAAATACTAAGTTTTACTTCTACCTTATTTTCCTTGTCGTCTTCTTAGAACACTTAGCCCATTATAAAGAAAAATGCTAATACTTTAAAGATACTGTTTCAAAAGCTGTTGTAATTCCTGCATGTGCTAGAGAGAAATGAGCTTACCATGGCAAACAAGGGAAAGGTTTCAGATTGCCATATTTACTCTTCTGCCAGACTCTTACCCAGATTATATGTGATGACTAATGCCAGGCCTTAAGTATTGATGAAAATGTCTATATCCCAGCTCACAGTCTGATAACAGAATTTATCCCTTCCGGGAGGTCTTGTTCTGGGTGATCTGAAATTTCTAAGCCCTAGTTTTATGAAAACTATAGTCTTCCTATATTTTGAGAGGCAGTATAACATTATTGAGCTGACCTATAGATCGTGTATATTAGTAACCTTATTGGAGGATTGCTGGATGCATAAGGAGGGAGAGATAAAGCAGTCTCAATGAAGACAGTCTCTGTACACTGCCCAAACTAATGAGATGGTGGAGTACCTTATTTTTATTCATGGTGATCAAGGATGTGTTTGAAAGAAATTACAGCTGAGCTGAGCAGAATTTACTTGTGTGAGTTTTCTTGGAGAAGGCCTGAAGAGGAAGGCCATGGAATAGTGAGTTTTTGGAGATTTTTCTATTGCTCTCTATATAGCTTTCATGTTGTAGCTTAAGTTCCTAAAAACTAACACCAGTCCCTTTCAGAAGTTAAAAATAATATAGAAAGAATGCACAAATAGCCAATACACACATTGAGCAAAGAGTACACAATGCAAAACTTAGCCCACAGAATAAAATAAATAGAAGACAGATCTCCCAAGACACTCTTTCCACTTAGTCAAGGCTTGCCAATTCTGCTCACAATCAGGGCCAAATAATGCTGCTTCTCCATCCTCCAACTCTCCCTTCCCCATCATAGAAGCTTTATAAGCTTTGGGTCTTCTTTCTTTTTTTTTTTTAATCTGAGTTTTCATCAAGCCCTGTTTCTGTGCTTCATATGGGCAGATACCATATTTTCCTTTACAGCTGTTACCTGAGCTTTTATTGTTCTCTTCTCTGAACTCTCTTTTCCACTGCCCTTCTCTGAAACCCATTCAAAAAATTCCTGACCACAGTCTGAACATATTTGTCCTACGTATTGGAGTCTTCCTGGTTTCTTACCCTATCAGAAAAAAAAATCTTCTTACCCTATCAGGCCCCAAATTAAAAATTTGCATTGCACTGAGAGTTTCTTCAGCCTGCATCTCAGCTCAGCTGTACCCTTGCTCACACTCTTTGTTTCTCTGGCTCTCTTTATTGCACTGAACCTCTTTTCACTTGCTTAAACTTTATTTTTAAAGCTTCCCTTGTGAATCTGGTGTAGGATTCTAGATTCATTGCGTATGGTCTCTCAGCTCCCCCATTCCAGATGCTAAGCTACCTCAACTTGTCTGCATATGGTCTAGTAAATTTTTGGTGAGTAGGAATCATGCTGTCTTTTGTTTGTCTCTAAAGAGCAATGTCCTCCTTCAGTATGATCTCATTTCTTCTCTCAGACACCTGGTCAGTAAAAGGTATATTAACTAGCTTCCTAAGGAGTTGGGCTTTTGCATAAAGCAGAATTTCTGGGTAGCCTGAAACCAGTAATGTGGCTCCAGGAATGTGTTTTCTCTCAGGCAATTGATGTAAATTCTTGCAGCCTTTGAGTGTGTTAAAAGTAGTGTCAAGGGCAAGAGTGATGCCTGTTTTGGACTGAAGTCGGTAAGGTATGAAAGCATCTTAAAATCATCATTGCCTCTTTTTCTGATCCTTCATCAACTCCTTCACACTCCAAGTAGAGCACTAACAGTATAACAGACAAACCAAACCAGAAATCACTTGGGAAGCCTGTTTCAAGAATTGGGTAAAGTGGACACCCTCCATGAAGTTCTACTAAGCAGATCTGGAAGGCACAGGCTGTGAGTCTGTCTCAAGTGTCCTTAAGTCTAGATTCATTGCCTGTGACTTCTCAGCTCTCCCTTTCCAGATGCTAAGTCTCCTCAGCCCCTCTGTCTGCATGGTTTCTAGAAATGTCCTTGTCAAACGTATATTGGGTCCAACAAGCCTCCACCTCCGGCTAAACTTGAGTTTGCAATGAGTCTAAGCAGACAAAAGTTAGCCCTCAGAGCAGCCTTTGCCAAAAGTGTATATTTAGGCTACATTAAGTATTGGTTTATGACAAATATTTTAAAATTATTTAATAATAATAGTCTCTTCTCATATTCCAGACACAGTGAGTGTAAGTGCCTTAAAACAACTTCAGTCTCTAAATATCTTAGATGTCTTTACGAAGTCCATTTGTAAAACAAAAGATTTGTAATGAAAAACCCTATATTCCATTATGGAAAAATTACATATCTGTGTGGAGTCTTTCTGACAGACATTTTCAACAGACACTTTTTCATACAGACTTCATCTTTTCATTCATGCTCTCTTTTATTCTTTCTTCTTGAAAGACATACAGCTTGTGGGTCAGATCTTCAGACAAACTGCTACTAAATATGTCAAAAATTTCATGTCTAACCTGCAAGCAAAGTTATTTTGGATACATATTTTTTCTTGGTTTTATCCAAGTTCATTTGAAATTACACAGATGTACTAAAGCAGGTACCTATTTTACATGAAAACCTGACGTCATTGTGTTTACAGGGAATGTGATTCTAGGTGAATTTTATTAATCAGAATTGCTTTCTTTTTAAAAGTTTGAGGTTTTTTCTGCAATATTTTCTTTCTGCAGAAATGAAGCCTATGTACTGTGTTTTCTTTGTGTCATCCTCAGACTTTTAAAAAATGTATTTCACTTTAAGCGATGGTGTCTTCAGCTCCCCTTGTGGAGTGAGTTTTTCAGTTTAGAGCATAATGTCTAGTGAAACAGAAGATGCTCCTTTAACTGTTGGACAATCAAAAGCTAGGGCAGGGAGAATTCACTGTGTCTGCACATGAGAGTTCATTCTTCTGGTTTGTGAGAGAAATCCTGAAGAGAATTACTGTGGAGCCAAATAGGTGAAAAGGGAAATCAGTCTATATTTACATATGTGCAAACTGTACAGGTTAGTACCTGCTTGAGATACCGACTAAGAGCAGTGAGAAAGTTTTTATGTTTGCATACATTTTTCTTTAGAATACAGTATGCTTGTGTACATCTAACAAACCTTTAGGCCAGTACAGATCATTTGTGTTTCATACTTCTCTGTCAAGGTGATGAACTTGAATCTTATTACATAGAAAAGTCACTTAATGCACAATGATCCACCCCTTAAATCTCCATAGCAGTCCTTTTGGTACTACTGTGGTAACGTGTTCCTCTATGTGAATTAATAAGTCTGGTCTCTGGGCCACTGTCTTTAATTCAGTTGCCTGTATAGTGAGAAAGTGATTATCTTATTTCTTCCTTAAATCCCATAATTCTCTGCCTGGACAGATCTGGTGGACATTGTGACAGAGAGACCATCCTTGACTTACCGGTGACCACAGGCTGCTACGTCCTCTAGTCTTAAATTTTGGTGCTGGTAAGCAAGGCAGAACACAGCTATTGCCCTGTCTGCCGTGGCTCCTGAGAGCGCCATTTCTGTGTTTTTGTTGCAGTTTTGGAGGAGGTGGGGACAGGAAAATATCAGTATTCAAGTCGTGTTGAATGGGAGGCTCTTTCCTTACTGTGGTGAAGGTATTGATAGAACACCCTTCCCCTTCACTGTCTCTTCTCCATACTCTTGTCAATCGATTGCGCTTTTTAACAGTAAGACCACCTACTCTGCAGTCACACAGCATGCTCCTAGATGAGCTTTGATGTCAGGTAATCATTGCTGTATATAGTAATAAATTATGTGTTTACGTAACAGAATTCCCTTGGCCTTTGATATACTCAGACATGTTATCAAAGTGGTGCTATGACATCTTATACAATAGAAACAATAGGAAAGTGCAGAACTATACAAACTGAGCAAAAGAAAGATGAGGCCAAATGTATGTTGCAGTGCAATTATGTTATTTGCCCTTAGGGCAAGAATCACAGTTGAAGTAAGTTAATATCAATACCCTTATGAAGTCCCCAAGGACTAATTCTGTGATGGACATGGCACTTGAGAAATCGCTGGAAATCACTCTCATTGTACCTGTTAATATGGATAAAGAGCTTGAATGGTAGTTCCATTTAAATTTTGGGAACAAATTATATTAAGTTGCTTAATACAGTAAGACTGTCTCAAACTGCTGTTTTAATTTTCCCCTATAGGCTTCCTTTTCCATGTGGCTTCACCACTCACAATGGCCTCTCACTAGCCCAGGAGGGCAAGTCTACAGGTTGCCCTATTCACGTGCTTAGAGGAAGAGAAGGGTGAGTTTTGTCTTGTTTCTCACCTTTGCTAAGCTTTGGAACATCTTGCAGTCCTTTTTATTCATCCAGTTATGACATTGATAGGAAATAGCATGTGTAATACTATTATATAAGCAGTAAGTATTCAAGGTTAATTTTCTGTAGACATAGTGATACTAATGTACCCCAAGAATAATATTTTTACAACATGAAGATCCCTCACTCAACGATCTGCTGAGCTCTGTTCCCCAGCTGAGCCAGGACTTTGACTCTTCCTCTGAATTAAGGGCTCTGTTCCAGAGGCTGGCATACTCAGGTTTTGAACTGACTGCAAGAGCCCAATATGGTTGTCAGCTAGCTGTTAGAGACTTTGTTTGACTCCTTCACCTGAAGCTTAATGGGTTTTATTATGCTTTCTGTGCATTGCATAGCAGCCTTTGGGACCCTGCTTTCCTCAAGGCAATCAGTTGTGTACCAATGTACCTTCTGATTATGTTTTACAGGATTCAAATCAATCAGATGTTCTCCTCTAAGATTTTGCTTTTACAACAGCCGTGTTATCCTTGTTTTTCGAAGGCAGAATAATAGTAGATGCAGATCCCTGATAGCTTCAAATACTGAGTTTGTGAACACAAGGAGCAGCAGAAGCAAGAGATGAGAATTTTGTGACATTTTTGGTCCTTTAGGGCTTATATCCAGAAACGAGGAAATCAGGACACAGTTGAAAGCCAGATTCCTGAACTCCTACTCAAAGGTTTTGGAAAGGCAGACTAATTTTATCAATTGCGATGATACACTGAATGATCTATGTGATCTCCACAATAAAATACCTCAATCCATAACAACTTCCAAGGTTTTATTTGTGT
>NC_090669.1:11168390-11223390 GCF_013368605.1 Nyctibius grandis | reverse complement strand
AAGGGAGATTCTTTTGCTTTGTAAATTTTACTGTGAAAATCTGATAGAATTTTATTACTTCTAAATTATAGAATCTTCAGTAATATTATAACAATGAGTTTGGGGCTCAGGATAATGCTTATAATTATCAACATAAGTATGTGTAATATATTTATATAATAAAAGAGAGACAGATTGTCATTATAATCTTACCCTGCCAACACAAAGAATACTGCAGACTTATTGTAATATTTACAGATGAAAAGCTACCTAGTTTGCTGATGTCATTTCTTTACCAGAACAAAAAACTCCATTATAGATTAATTCATGAATTTGAAGGTTGTGGCTAATAGTCAGCCAAAAATAATAATGTAGTAGTGTTCAGTCATATAGTAATTACTCCAGAAATGCCTTCTACATTTGCAATTTCAACAAAATGCTTAAAGTATAATATGAGACAGATACAGGATAGATCCATTACATACTTCTGAGGTACTGCAGAAGAGAGACTTGATAGCGCTTGACTGAAAAGGATTATATTTTTTTTGCAGTGTGGCATTTTGTTTCAAGTATTTAGTATTTCAGAGTTTCCTTGTTGTCATTGAACTTGCTCTTCAGCTCTACTGTAATGTTTCATTTTATGCTTTGCTGATGTCCGGTTTTACTTCACAGAAATAGCTTATTGAGTAAAGCATAATTGTACTTTGTAAAATACTCATCTTGTATCACTTCTTTTAGAGATCAGACATTTCCTTTTCCCATAAGGTCTAAAGATCTGTAAGTTGACATCATTTTGCACAAATCACTCTGGTAGAGTAACTTAGACTGTCCAAATTCCCCTTGGACTGTGGCCTCTGTAACTGTGCCATCACTCACTTAACTTCACCTTATCTTTAAATAAGTTTAACCAGAAGGGACTTGTTCAACTCACCACCTCTTGAGTAATGTGAATTATTTATATGATCTTCATATGTGTTCGTTAAGCTATATACAGTAAGCCTGAATGTAATGTTTATTCTGTTCATCCATAAGTGTGTTACCCTGAGCTTTGAAGTCAGGCTAACCACAATAAAAATCTCTCTTTTTTGCTGTTCTTTGATGGAAATTGACATAATTTTTTCATGTTGTACAATGGCAGCAGTGTTGTCTCAGACAGGAACATTACCATGGGAATGCGTAAAGAGACATTTCACATGTTCAGTGTTGTTGTGTTGCCACTTTCCAGACCACCTTCCCCTACTGCTCTGCAAAGCTGAATGTACAGGAAACTGTATACCACCATGTCTTACAGTATAAATATGCCACTGTAATGGCTACTGTGGAAGTGCTGATTAGAATAGTCCTTTTTTGTCAATTCACTACTTTGCTTGAGGAGTTATTAAGTGCTCTTTGTCTGTAAAGGAATGTTAAGCATTGTGATATAAGAATTCTGTAAAGCAGTCCTGTTAGATACTTTAAAAGGACCTCAGTTAAAATGGAAATAAACTAAACCAAACACACTGAAATGCAGTACTAAAATGGATTCTCCAAAAAAGACCAACTAGTGAAAATTGCATTGAAAGCGCCATGAATTTATAGGTGATGCTAGCTATGTACATGGTCTGTTTAGAGGCAACATTTTTGGTGGAAGACAGTTGTACCAGGACTAGTCTAAAATCTTTAAAGGGAGATGGAAACAATAATTTTTCTAAGTTATACTAGTAAGCTTTGGTTTTCTTTAGTACCTCTGCTTTCCATTTGAAATTTGTCCAGAACAGCAGTGTTTACACATGTCCTGTTAGAAGTAATGCCAGAGGGACCTCAAAGGCATGAGCCTTGTTCCATTCTTCTTCGGTTGATTTTCCTCAAACACAAGATATTTTAACACCTCTGATCATAGGATGAATAGAGTCTACAGAATCAAACATTGTACCTCTTTCAGCATTATGTGTACTCAGGTTAGAACTTGCTTAATTTATGAGCTGTGAGGCAGCCATGAAGGTATGGGTAGGCATATTGTTAGAACAGATTTCATTTTTCAGAGAATTTTATTCTGATGTTATTTTTTCAGAACGGAGAGGTTTTTTCTGTTCTTTTCTGTGTGTGTGTTTTGGTTTTTTTTACCAGTACTAAGTTTTTTTTCTTTTTTTTTTTTTCTTGAGGGTTTCCCTCCACCCTGCTTTCTCTGGAATGCTTGTATCTTTTAGTGTACCAAGAGTTTCCTGCTTGGCAAAGCAGCTTCATAAGTTTCATGGTTTTCTGCTCTTCTGAACTGGAACATGTTCTTGTGGGCTGTTAAGAGCACATAGCTTTGGAGGATCTGCGAAAGACAAGATATTTCATGCATCCCTTTCTGAGGTCTGTTTCTGACAGTCCCTTGAAACCAATTCAAAACTCTCCCTAATTATAATAGGACAGGTTTGTGTCTGCTTTCAGTCAATAAAGCTTTGTTCTGCCTCAGGGATTTTACTTGTACCTGATTATATAATGGAGGATAGGAGAAGCAGGCAACAGTAATTTTAATCCCTGACTATCTTTCGTTCAAATAAAAGGTGCAAAGAGATTGACTGAAAAGAAGAAATGTGAATATGGTACTACTAAGGGAAACATTCTACACTGAGAACTTCTGCTGGGTGGGACACTGAGCTCCCCCTCTATTTTCCCTTTTTTAAATGTTTTGAGGTTTGATGTTGGACAAAAAGTGTGTTTTAAGTGGTAGCCCTCCTTTATTCAGAAAGCTGTAGTCCATTGCAGGAAGCATCCAACACATGGTGTGCAGCTCTGGGGTGAAGGCCGTCAGTTCCAGCAGCAAGTACTACTCGAAACGGCTCAGTACTCCTGGTGTACAGATCCCGGCGTCCTGGAAGCTGGGAAATATTAAGGTTGAGCAAACAGCTGTCTACTGAGTTTAGTGATATGTGGAAGTGGAGAAGGTTTGGATCAGACTGGTCCTTCTACCTTTTCCGGCCCTGGCAATAACTAAGAGTATTGCTTTCAATGCTTCCAATACTGCCTCCATAGTGAATGATATAGCAAATGGCCCGCAATGGGAATTTAATCAGATGAAACAGAAGGGAGGGTAGGAATGGCCTAAATTGAAAACCTGGTTAAAAAAAAAAAACAAAAACAAAACACAACCACAAAAACCACACAATACTATATTGACACAAGCCTGGGTTTTGTGATCCCTGTTTTTCACTGTATAGCTTTCTTCAGATATTTAGTTCTAGACTTAGAAGCTTGAAGTTTCCTTCTGTCAAAGCAGTGTTGAAAAGCTGACACTTACATATAAAGTTTTAAACAAAGCATGTTAATTATTTTTCTGTTGTTAACACAGAGTATATATTTTAATTTTTTGATAGTTTTTCTAAAAATAATGAAAATTATACTGTAACTTAGGAAACATGCTGGATTTTTTCTTGGTAAAACTGTTCCAGAAGGCAATGTTTTCAGAGAAAACAATTCTAGCTTTGCATCCTGTGATGAATGGTTGGTTAACCCATTGTCAGGTGTGGGTCTAAAAATTAAAATAAAAAGGAGCATAGTAGGGAGGAAGGGGAACTACATTTAGATACTGAGGTTTATGTTTTTATTGCACAGCTCTAAAAGGAGGTTTTTATTGCTTACAGAGAAATTAATTTCTCAAGGTACTAAACTCACAAAGTAGTAATAACAGATCCACCCTTACAGTGCTCCTCAAGACTCAGTTCTGCAACACATAGCTTCGAGTAAAGAGTGGCAGACCAGGAGCAATGAAGGAGCAAAAGCATTCTCCTTAGTTTTGTATCTGGATCATCTTAATTGATCCCAGCAGACTTCCTCATTGCTGGACTACCTCAATCAACCCACCTACATCCTCACCTGGAGGAACTTGACTCTTTTCCTAGCAGCTGAGGCAATACCTTTGGGAAAGAAAAGGTTTCCTCTATTTCTTCAGGGACAATTTTTAACCTCATTATTACCATACACATTGCTGGGCAGTCACCATCACAAACAAATGACAAACCAATACTTATACCTGCCAACCCACCGTCTGTTCATTTATACTCCTAGAAAGGAAGTTGTGTACTCTACAGCTGGAATAGATATTTTCAATAGCTATGTGTTTAATTGGTTTTCTTACTGTTTCATGTACTTAGCTCAGTCTTTAATGTCTTTCTGAAAAAATTGGTTAGCAAGAGCAGTAACTACAATGCCTTTAAAATATGTACAGTTTTAAAACATGGACTGCTGGTCTGAACTGATTGAACCTTTGCTGAAACAGACAAAAAAATCACTCTTAACCTGAATAGTAAATGTTGAGGTTAGAAGAAGTTTTGTACAGTTGTTGCTGCAGAACTTATTTCTGTGTGATGTTACATATTTCTAGGTGGAAGAAATCCTGCAAAAAAATCCTAAAGCCATTTAATAAGTATAGTATCTTTTGTAGCATTTTAGCCAAGTATCTAAAATCAGGAAGCATTACAATCTCTTTAAAAAAGACCACTTGTGTATAATTTTTGCTTTCAGGTCTGGATATTTAAGTGAAATTCAGATGAGTTGTATCTGAACTTGTAGGTGCTTACACAATTTTCCAAGCATTTTTAGTTTTACTACTTGAAAATGCCTTACCATTTTCTTTCCATAATAATCCATATTGTTTAATGGCTCCAAATGATCGTAAAAGGTTCATTTATTTGGTTTGCACAGCTATACCTTTCTTCTATATCTTCACATTCCATAATAATCTCATAAGAATTTTTACATCGGTGTATGTACCTGGATGACATGATGGTGATAGCCTCTTTAGATGAAAAAGAATAACTGTGGAGACTGGTAACTCAATCTTGACTTTCAGTTTTCCTCTCAGACTAATTTGGAAATGGCAAAAAGTGATTACCCCCTGAAAAAATTTTGGTGCTATAAATGTTAATGCTGTTTCACCCCTTTCTGATGTCTGTCTTCATCTATTGCATCTGTTCCTGAAAATCAGAATACAAATGCAATAACATTCAGATTACTTCTGCTGAAGTCAGAGCATTTGAATAATTCCAAATTAAGGATAGTGACTTACCATGTCCTTAGTCTAGTGGTCCTCAAATATTATCTTGTTCAACTGTCATGATGTAACACCATACTACAGGCTGGACTTAAATACTAAATATGAAAAAAGTCTGTAGTAGTGCTGTTCTGAGTATTATACTGCTCTTGTGTTCTTTTTTTAAAATTATTTTTATCAGTGGATAAAACTAGTAGTGAAACTAAAGACCAAGAAATAAAGTATGGTTTTAGCAGAATCTCACATGCAACTGTATGATACACTTTCCACTAAAACCAGTCTTACTGTTTGGAGTTTTTGTGTTATCAATGTTTCAGGTGTTCACTTTTCTCCAGAGCACTCCTACAAAAGCTGTTCAAGCAGCCTGTGCAGTTTAAGGGAACTTCCTGAGTATTACCAGCAATATTCAGCACCAGAGGGAAGGGAACTGAACAGTGTATCCTGCTACACACAGAGCAGCAGCTGTACTGGATGGAGCACTCAGTTCTAGCTGTGCAACCAGTAACTGCAGCCAGTAAGTATTCTTCCTCTAGCTTCCGTGGCACTTCTAACATCTGCAAGTTTAATGCATACATATAAAATGTTAAGGGTGTACATTCTTCTGCTTCCCATACCAGCACAGCTTCCATGTGAGCCATTTATACTCACCTACTTAAGATGAAAAAAATCTTAATATTGTTCTTATCAGTTACAGTGATGCTAAAGAACAGAGCTTAAGATTTGTCAGAAGGAGGTACCTGTGCTTTTGTTGTTTCTGCCTCCAGTTAAGCTTTAACATTTTTGTGTAGATAAGATCTAACTTCTTTGTATTTTTGAAGTCTATTTAGTATAGTGAGCTTGGTTTCACACTACTACAGTTCAGGCAGCAATCCTGTTGAAAAGATGAAAGGCAGAAACAATCACAGCTTTTGAGTCATCACAGCTTTTAAGCAGTGATGTAGCCAGCTTCTTGCTTCAACCAAGATGACACTCAAAGCCAGTAAAAGGACATCTATCCCAAGCATAGAAAAGAACTGTGACGCTCACTAATGCTGCCTGCTTGCAACACTTAGCCTGTGAGTGATTACTGAAACTGAAAACTCACAATTCCACATCTGATACATTGACCTCTGGAAAACAGCAAATTCTGATGTGCATTAGAAAGCTGAAAATTGATTGTGTATGACAAATCTGTTAAAAGTACAATTTGAGATTTGGTGGGTAATTCTACAATCAGTGAAATGAAGCAAAGTCTTGGTACTAAGCTTAACTATCCATTGGAGGAATAAGGAGCCACATTTCCCTGCATCTTAATTTGAATAGCAAAAATAAAGGAAAGCAGTGAGAGAAAATTACGAGTGGAATCAACACTTTTAAGAGGTAATCTTAAAAAAGGAAATACAAGGTTGACTTGAGGCTTCAGTAGCACATCTGCATTATGCCATCAAATTACTAATACAGTTACTTTAGTTTGTTTATGTCGTATTAAATTGTGTTTGTATAGCTGATTAACAGAGGATAGTATAGAAGGTAGTCTGTTCTAGCAAATGGCCTCAGAACTTGTTTATAGTTATAAAATCTCTATAGCCCAATGAGAAAAAAAGGGATTGGTTTAAAGCAGGTAAGAGAAGTATGTTCGTGATAATTCTGTGCCCACCAGAGAACAGCAAGCCGTCCTTGCTCACTTTCTTCTAATGTCCACCAATAGAGTAGGACTTCAAAGCTCTTCATTCAAGTCCTATCCATGCTAACACTGGGAAAAGGTGCCAACCTTCAAATACTGTACAAACACTGCTTGCCCTACTTAATTTTATTTTCATTCTTTGATGGCAATTTATAAGCAATTCTTATAGGAAGATACTGTATTTTACTCCAGTTTTAACTTTCTAAAGGGTTTTTCATTTCCCTTTCTTTTCAATATATGTTTAAAATATCCTGCCTAGAAATTATCTGGTACTGCTGGTATTTCATTCTACTAAACTATTGTTTTCATTTTGAGAGTCATCTTTTCCTTTCTTTTGAAATAAGACCTAGACTAAATACCAAAATTCTTTCACTGCATATTATGGCTGAGTGCACTAAAATATAAAAACCTTGATTTAAGTATTTTTGTATTCAAAGATCATAGGCAAGTGTTCATTTGAAGGTTCAGTGGCATTTTGAAATGAGAACATCATATATAAAGATATCAGAGATGGAGCCTCCCACAGTGAGGTTGAAAGAAAAAGAAGAACAGAATGAATAGAAGAGTTTCTAGGTTTCAAGGAATTTTAACATCTCATTACTTTAGATTACTCCACATACAATTTTCCAATATTTTATATTATAGGCTTTGAATGTATTGGATAAAATTACTTCATGCCTGACATCAATTTAGTCTTATTCATTATCTCCTTTAAACAAAACCTTAAAAATAGCTGGTTTCAGTAAATGAACAATTTTCTGATAGATGCAGATTCTTCAACATTTCCGAAGTTAACTTGCTGTAAATGAAAACAGAAAGACTAGGAGGCAGCAGGCCCTCACTATTTCTTGAGCAATCTAGTATTATATTAATTTAAGTAGCTACAGTTTTTACTGTATTTTATTGCAATGTAAATTTACACCTAATGTAAAAATGCAGCCTTTTTAAACCGGTGTCATTTCAAAACCTTCTGCTGTCTTGTACAGTACTTTACTCCTCCTCCTCTTCTAGTAGTTTCTGAACAGTTTTCCTCGCTTATTATAGGCAATGTTGCCAGTTCTTACAACTTTATCATGAACTTCGAGGTATTTGATGCTTTGTTTAAACCCTCAGCTCCTGCAAATGCAAAAATAATTTTTTTAAAAGTAAAACAAAACTTTCTAGGTCTTGTGATTATGTAGGAAGCTTGAAAGTATGATCCCAAAAATATACCTTAAGATTTAATCCCTCAACATTCAGAAGTCATCGTGTAAATATAAAGAACTCAAGTGTGCTGGGGATTTCTATTTCTTGTTTCTTGGATTTTTTCTAATCTCATAGTTATTATGCCTCTTTTCAGGATTTTGGGAAATCCCATTGATGACCTGTTAAAGTATGGAGTTGAATGAAGGTTGTAATATTTCTGCTACAGCTTCAAGCCCTAGTGAAAAAAGAGGATAGGGACTTCTCCCCAGAAACCAGTGGTAAGACGTTTGGCATCTCTTGGCTAATGCTCTCCAGTACATCAAGCAAAGAAAAAAACAGAAAAGAAACTAAAAGCCATAGAGCAATTACTTCTTAAAACTTGCCATTTGCTTTAGATGCCTACAGTATTTTCCACTTAGAGCACTTGGTAGAATCTCCCGTGTTTGGTAGAAACTTTACAAAAAGTTTGTTTGATATTTTAAAATCTGTGGCTTATTTGATAAATGGAAAACATGCAGATTTTTACAGAAGTGTGAAAATGAGTAACAGAATCATCTGCCCTGATTGCATTTCCATACTGTTTCTGACAATAAATCATTTGCCTTTATTATATCTTTCTTCCCCAACTTGCCTTTGTGACCAGGCCTATGACTGAAAACTCTGTTCCTGTGTTTGGAGAGGGCAGGAACAGAACACAGATTTTCAGATTTCCTTTAAGCAAGTTACTTTTCTAGCCCTTTTCCTCATGAAGATAACTTTGAAAATCCTTACTAAAGCTAATTGAGAAGGTTGAAAGATTGCCTCAGATTCCCCCCGCCCCCAAAGCTTATTCAGAATCATACAGAAGCCTCCTAGGACTGGGCTTTGGGGTCTGCAGGCTGCTCAAATCAAAGGCCAAATCCTCAGAGGTGCTGAGCAGCTCCAGCTCCAGATTTGGCTCCTTGTTAGTAGTGGCTTCCAGCAATATTTGCAGCTCCTACAGGGATCAAGACTTAGTGGCTTTTCACAACTCCCAACAGGCATTTGTTCAGGGGTGATGCATTTTTATACTTTTCATTTGCAGTAGGATGTTTTCAAAAGACTGTCTGGCGTACAATAGCTAAGATCCTTTACATATTGCTAAAGATCCTTTACATGTACCTAAATGTTATGAAGATTCAGGGTCTTACGCAGTCAGTTAAAGCACCCTGATTCTGTTTGCAGTCTCAACTTGATAGTTTGCTTGCTTGTGAAGGAATGTATTTTAGGGAACCTTAAGCCTAAATTATTTCCCTGTTTGATGTCTCCTCTCCAGCAGCAAACACAGTTCCACTTGAAGTGGTTGACTGTATGATCCAGCACCCCTCCCCCATTCCTGTCCTTGTCACAATCACCTCCCTAAATGCTTTATTCATTACATTTTCATTGTCTTGAATTTATGCACTGAGGAAAGTGGGGTCCTAACATTATGAATGTTGCTTTCAGTCTGCTTGGCATGTCATTTTGCTGCCACAGACAGAACTTTCCCCTCTCCCTCAGATATTTTCTGCTGAGAAGCTTGATTCCAGTTTCTGGGTTTTGTTCCACATCCAAATATTCTCCATTTTATATCCCTGTCTTTTAGCGAAATCTATAAAAGGTAGCTAAAGGGAAGGATAAAATGTTGTAACACACACAGCCATGACAAACCTGTGATATCTGGTTCTGGTCACACACTGGTATAAAATAGCATTAACTGGTGATGTCAATAATTACTCAAACTTATATAAAGCAGACTGGAGAAGCAACATGCCACTAGTTACATAGAAGCTTATGTAGCCTACACATGGATATAATATGTGTATGTGCACATGCACATGTGTATGTGTAGGCAGACATCAGTAATTGCAATTCAGGAAGTTTACAAGAATACCAAATTTCCAATAAAAGCTTGTTTCTGAAAAATCATGTCTTGCTAACACAGAAGTAAAGGTGATCTAAATAATAATATAATATATTGGCTTTATATAGTGATTTTGGTGAACAGATCTCAAAATTTTCTAAGCTGTATCATTAACTCTGTTTTACAGATGAAGACATAAAGTTGAAGGGACCTGCCCAGGTTTATGCTGCAGGTAAGTGATACAGCTCAGAATAATCTAGCAAACTGTCTGGAGAACTCTTGGCTCCCTTATATTTACCTTAGAAATCTTCAAACAGTAAAATGAAAGAGAAGGGGACATGAGAGGAAATTAAACCATATAAAGATAACTAGTCAGCCAACTCTTCCTTCTCAAAAACACAAAATAAAAGTTTCATTCAATCCCAACAAACCCAGATGTCACCAATTAAGAGCAAAAGTAGGAACAGACAATTCAGACCTTTTGTTGTTGTTTTTTAAAGTAGCTTTTCTATTGAAGCCATATACGTACATATTACACAGATCAGACTAATAATACACATTTCCAACTACTAGTCCTTGTGATAACACACTGTTCTGTGTTTGCCAAACAAAAGCTTAAATGCAAATAAAAATCAAAATACCAAATAATAAATTCCAGCACTAAGAAACTGAATAAACCAGCAAATCATATCCCATATCCCAATTTTCAATAATCACGCTGTACATAAAGAAATAAACAAGCTAAGAAGAATTTCTACTCTTTTCTAATGATACATGACACTCAAGTGTTTTACTCTTTTCAAAATACTAACAATTAGGCCAATTTTTGTGTAAAATGTTCAGGTGGCTATTTCATTTACCTCCTTGCAAATCTGAGTGCTCTACTGTGTAGCTTAGAAAAGTGGTATGCATGGGGCTTTTCAGCTATATAGCCTTCTCTGGAAAGAGCTGGGCCTGAATGCAAAAAGCAGCTTAAAATGTGGCAATGTTGGCTATTGCTGTGCGTAATTTGTAGGCTTGGGCTCTGAAGTGGAAACTGAACTTTGTTGTAGACATGTAGTTTCCATGAATGGTGCATGGGGAGAGAAGATGCTTTATAGGAGCCACAGAAACTCCCCAGCTGCATGGAGTCACCTGGAGGAGTCTGAGGCTAGCCAGGAAAGTGCGGAGGTGAGGGATGTGCAGTAATGCCCCCTGCCAGGCTGGTGATCCAAAGGAAAATGCAGGGAATGGGGTTGTCTGTGTTACTTTTCTGTCAAATTTGTCCCACCGCATAGCAGGACCTTGAGGCTTTGGGTGGGGGAGAGCAAGCCTCTCTTCACAGCAACAGCCTGCAACTTAGGTTAGGCTTTAGTGTGTTGTGAAACCCTACCCTTATGCTTTAAAAACCTCATTCTCTTGTAGCAAGACAGGCCTGATGGAGCTCCATTAGAGTAAATTATGTAAATCTGGTCTTGTGGAACAGAGACTAGTTCCTGGCGTTCAAACATAATGAAACACACACATGCACCACATGTGTGTGCTGGCATTAAACATCCATTCACAGATTCTACCCCTTGATTGGCTTTATGGAAATGTTCATTCAGGTTCATCCCTCCTTTCCAAAAATAAACCTGGGACTAATTATAGTTTTGCATTGAAATAATGTGAAACTCGTGGGTTTGTCCTGAGTCCGGAGGAAACGTGGGAGTTTCTTGTTGAGATTTTAAGTTCACTTGAATTTGAGACTCAGAATGAAACTTGGAGAGGGAGTGAACACACACAGATCCACAGGAAATATGTTCAAACCCTCGTGAAATGCAGCTGCCAACGGCTTTAGAAGAAATCCTCACTCAAAAAATGAAAACAAATCAAAACACATTCCTCTCTCTTAAAAGTCTGACTCTTAATGCTACAAAAAATCTCTTTTTCCACTCTGGGCAATGCCATTTGTTAAAAAAAGATAAAATGCATAATGTTTTGCCCAACAAAATGGCCTTATAGCAGCTCTAAAAGCAGAGGGAAAAGTATGTTTTAATTAATTTATAAACAAAAGATTATTTCCTGCACTGCCAGCAAAAACCCTGTTTGCCGACAAGGTTCTGGCTTCAAACATTATCAGCAACTGGCAAGATCAGTCCTTTTATGTAAATGAACTCATTATTATTAATTTCTGCTGGTGCTGAACGATTTATGAACTGCTTTTCGAATATGGAAAAGTGGTTCATGAATCAGAGGGGAAAAAATGTTCAAAAAGTCCTGAGTCGATAAATAACAGTAGTCATTCATGAATCCCGCCCATGGTGTCTTTTATCTTCAGTAAGGAGAAGATCAAAATGATAAAATAGTAATGTGCCAACAAAAAAGGATTGAATGGGCAGAGACTAGTAACATTGTCCTCTTCGAGCCTTAATGGGCAGGGATGAATGGCGACAGACTGTCCTTCACGAACAGGCAGCTATATACTATGATTCTCCCAAGGTGAACATGTTCTTTTTTCATACACATGCCACACAGAGCTAGAATAAGAGGGAGCTGCTGAGCAGAATCTCACTTGTCCCCTCGCCTCCACAAACATACACAAGCTATGGTCAAGGGATGGTGCATTTCCATCGTAGCTGCTTTTCAAGGAATACAAGCCTACTATGCACAAACATGGTAATTGCAAAACTCTGTGGGTACCTCCCCAGCAACCTCATGCTTCCCCCATGTCTTTTACACCTCATTACTGCTAGTCTTCCTAGAACTGGAATGTTACCTAGTTCTTCTCTACAAGGGAGCGCAGAACCCATTTGATTTTAAAGGGTCTTATTTTAAGATGAACCGAGATGAAAAGTACTTGATAAAAAGTGAGAAATCTGGCAGCTGTTCACCTTATCCCTGCTCTTGGAGCATACCACTAGCCCTGAAGAGGTTAGAGTCTTCAGGATAGTACAGTGTATACAACAATTTACTTTGGCCTTATTTAATGAAGACACTGTTTTAAATTTGTGTCTGAAGGAATTAGGCTGAAGCACGAAATATTACATGTACCAGGAGTGAATTGTGGTCATAGAGGTGGTACTTTCTCCTTTAGGAAAATCTCTGATGGGCAAGTGGTCACAAAGAACTGGGCCAAATTTATCTCCAATGTAAAGTCATTGTGCCCAGAATGAGTTTAACCCATTATTACTTCAATGCTAAATACGGGGCAACTCTATAAAAATGAAGTAGAGATGGTGTGATAAAAAATATGTTCTCTAATTAGTTTTTCTTTCTGCAGTTTTTATATGGGAAGAAACCACAACTACATATCATGATTATTTGCTCTTAAATAGTATTGCTCATCTAAGAACTTCAAAGACTTTTCAAGTATTAGCCAATTATAAGCTCACAACATCCTGTGAGGTATGAGGAATCCTATTAGCACTAAAGGTGAGGAAAATGAAGCAAGCAAAAGTTACATGCACAAGGTCTTGGAAAGAATTTGGCAGCCTTGGTAGTCAATCTAGAAGAACTGATGACTTTTCCTACCACAACCAATAGTCCAAAGTGTCTTCCAGAAGAGGAAAATAAAATGACAGACTAGTAGCTTGTTTTTAGCCTTATTCTTGTGTATATTTCAAATTAATATCTTGTCCATTTTCTTTATGTCATTTTGCCACAGGACACAATCCTATGCTTCTGAGCTCAGCAATGAAGTTTTAATCACCTCAATATACATCTTTCCACAATATATATTTTTCTGTCTACCAAAGACATAATGGCTGCTCCTTTTATGGGAAACCAGGATTTAATCCAGTAAGTCTGTGAGAATCAATATTCTTGTGAAATGACACCATGTTGAAGTTATTTTATGTTATGTTGATGGTTAGCTAATTTTGTAATGGAGACATTTCTTCCAGAAGCAGACATAGTATAATTTAGTGGTAAAAACGTCAATCACGAGGGGTTGAACACTTATGTCAGGGCAGGAAGAGGGCAGATTTATTGATGGAAATGTATCTATATACTCTTTGTGGCACTTTGACCTGAAATATCCATTTTGGTTATAATTTTGTTTTGTGAAAATGACATCAACTGCAATCATTAATGTAAAAATGACACTGGAATGCTTTGTTCCACAGGCCTGATTTAAAAGTCTTGCTGATGTTTGTTATAGTAACAGCTTCTCAATAGCAAGCGAATTAAGGTACTTATTTAACTGCTCCTTTTTTCTGTTTGTAGGATTTTGTAATAGATGGCAACCTCAGAAAAAACACAGTGTTCTTTCTTCTACTGTTTAATATTGTTTAAATAATAAATATATAGCATGTTTCATAATGACATTGAGGTAACCAAGAGAAGGAGGCATGGTGCTCTGGATAATACTATATGCAGATATATTCCTGTGTGGCTTTTCTTCCTAGTGCCAATTAACCACCCATCCAAAGCCATAAAAAATAACAATAGGAATGGGTAGGAGAGGATGGAATAAAATAAGTACAGAGGTTGGGAAAATAAATGGCAAGGAAGGAGACAAAGAAACAGCACAGTGCAAAACACAGGAAACATAGGAATGTCTTGTTTGTGACTTCAGCTTTCTTTTTATGGAATTATAAAATCCTTATCAACTCAATGGACTTTCATATTATTATTCCAGATTTACAATGGTGTAACTAAAAACAGAATCTGGGCAACCCTCAGCTTAAAGAATGGGAAAAAGATCATTAGGAACCATGTGAATTTTACAGAGGACCTGTGCTATAATGTGAAGTACTGGTTATTGTCTATTTTCTGCTGCACTATCATTCCCCAAGACAGTGCCTTTTACCAAATAATATCATGACTTCCTAATCATTAAAGGCTTAATTAATCTTTGGGCTAGTCCTGAGAAATCTGCACTTTAGTGTAGAGGGATTCTTGCACAACTGAAATTTTAATTTAGTATAAAAAATGATGGGGTGTTTTCCCAGCTAGCACACAGTCCTTGAAACTTTCCCATTTTCTACCCTTCCATTTACACCCTTTGCATGACTATCATGCAAAGCTAACAACTCACTTTTCTCCAACAATCACCGTTTTAAACTGAGATGTACAAAATTCATAATCTGCTTTGTAAATCTTAATTCTTGGCTCCTTTTCAGGGAAACGCACAACAGAATCAGAGACCATCCAATGTCCTGCTCTGTGGTGAGTCACAAAGGTTTTCTCACTTACATGTAGAAACCATTTAGAGTCTAGGTAGATTACAACTTTCCAGCAGGACTAAAAGTGGGAATTTGTCCTATATTTTAAGGCCATGATCATCCTTAAAGATGTTTCTTTTGAGTGGTATCCTAGGCTTTCTATAAACTTGATTCATTGAATACAGTCCTCAAACAACTAAAGGCTGCTCATTAGAGAACGTAGAGCACTGCTCATAACATCACTACTAGTGATGGTATGATAAATCAATAGGGCACTAATACAACAGTATATTTGTTTGCACACTATCAAGCACAGCTAGACAGATTGCTCACAGGTTGCCTGTCATGCTTCTCCATGTGGACTGGGAGAAGGTAGATCGGGAAAGCATCTGATGCTCCCAAAAGTTAGGACTGCTCATTAAGTGCTCACTGATTTACAAACTGGAGAAGAATCAAAATAGTAGCAAGACTGAAATTTAGCTCACTTTCACATTTTGCCAATTAGATCATGGATAGTTAGTATGTGCCTCAGAGAAATGCTGATTGGCAGGAAGACTAGAAGAAATTCATTATTAGAATAAGAAAAATGTAGCTAATGTTTTGGGTGTTTGTTTTTTTTAAAGCAGAATTTTGTTAGTTTTTCTTAACCCTAAACACTTTAGTTCTGTCCATTTGCATAGGTAATATCGCTATCGTATTTATTCACACTGCTCATAAAAGAGCACATCACAAAAGTGCTTGGAAAATAAAATTCCAATGAGAAGGGACCCATCAAGTTTAAATGGAGGTTTATATTGCAGCATTATGAGGCAGAGGCTTGCACATTTGCAGCTCCCATGGCAGAAAGTGAAACTCAACAATTAAAGCAGCACAGACATCCTGCCCTAAAGGACTGTAAGCATTTAAAAAAGCAGCCATGACCTCTCTTTACTGGGCCTGTTTTCTATTTAATTTACAGTCTTTATTAGCCAACAAAATCTTGGCTGGATCTTAGTCAAAGTGATGAATATACAAGCATTTTGATCTACAATTTGGGGTACTTCAAAGTATTCTTTACTTTATGATCATTTGTAATCAAGGTCAGAGCTCTGGCAGTAATTTAGATAGCACCTAAACATATTTATAATATATAAATTGCTTTGCAGTAGCATGCATACTGTCCTTTCTATTTTTGTTCGCAGTAAGATTGGGATTGCAAATGCTCAGGCTTTCAAAAAGTTAGTCCTACAAATATGCGTAAGCCACTCCATACCTAAGTTTCTCTTGTTCAGTTCCCACGATGGCACACAAAAAAGGAGCATACATGTATGGCAAACAAAAATGGTTTGTTTTCAGTGGTTTATTGAAATATGAATTTGGGATAGTAGTAATACAAATTACTAACTTTGTGGGGGAAAAAAAAAATACCAAAAAAACCCCCCTTAAATCCTTTGAAGAGGAGGTTTTGTTCTTTTTGTCATCTGTTTTTCTCACTTTTCCATATACTTGGCATATGCACCAAAAGAGTTTTCTGCTTTGTCAGGTACAAGCAGTTTCAGAAGTGTTCCCCTTTTTAGCGACAAGTACTCTCTTTCATGCCAGCAGCATCTTGCAAAACAAAACCTAAAGGTGTTACCTCTGTATTAGCACCATCATCTCAGGTTCTAGGCCCAGTTCTTTCTAGACATTATGTCTTTCTGCATCTTTGTCTCTAGATTTGTGCTTGCTTGGACAAACCTTCTGATTCTTGTACTTCACCGTTAGAGTCCAACCTTTCTACCAGCACAACTCATTCATTCGAATCCCAGCACAGAATCTCAGTTACTGTGGCCTTGGCAGACGGATCCCTTGCCCGTTCATTCTGACACTGCTGCAGGGGTGCATTTTCAAATTCATATTGTATCATCTCCCTCTTCTACCATGCACCCTTTCATCGGCTCCTTCTTTTTCCCTGCAGCTAATAACATCCTATGGATGTTTTAAGGGCCACACAGGCTTTCCCCACACTGTTTGTCCCTATCACATCCATGAGGTACTGACAGATCAATGTGCATCCACCATTCACAACAGGTTTCATCACCAATGTCTTAAATTTTGAACTATACTTGTTTTATTTTCTCCTGTGAGTGTCTACTCCTATAAAAACCTGCCAAGCTACTACATTTGCCCTCCTTCTCATCCTCCCTTAAAACTCTCCTCTGCTGTGACACCTTAAAAAAAAATGATAGTGGTTAAGCAGCTGATGTGCTGTGACTGCATAGTGATCATAATTATCTCCCAGTTACCTTGTCATTTCTGCCCCTCTCCCCATCTGTTTGCTGTCTCTTGTCTTTTGCTTAGATTAAAGACTCTTTGGGGTAGGGACCATGCCTGTATTTCCTGTGCATTTGGATAGTGTCCTGCACGAAGAATCTTGGGTTCTAGGCACTACTGCAGTGCACATAAATAAGAATTACTGTTTCTAAAGTAAAATCCTCTGCATTTTTGTATGCATAAATTATAGCCACATCCTGTAATCCATTTTTCAGGCTAAACAGTTGACTTCAATGGGAGTTGAGCCAGGGCAGGAGTTGGCCTATAGTCTTTATTCAAAACAAGCAACATAACATATTATTAATCACCTTAAATAGAGACTATCACATTCTGTGATGCAATCCTACCTGCGGATAAAATAAATACCTTTCCAGAAACCTTATGATTTTTCTAATTTACATTAGGCCAGGCTGCTTTTAAGAAAACTATTGTTCTGCCAGGGATAACAAGATTGCAGTGACTCCCTGGTCATATTTCCTTCATGTTGATTGCTTGGAGGTTGGCAAAAGGCTGGTGAATAACCAGCAGTCACACTTGTATGCCACCTTGTCTTTGCCCAAGAGGTCTAGAGGTAGCTGTTGCTTCACATTCAGAGCTTTTATCTCCCACTAGAGGAACACAAAGCAGTCTTCTGGGGGCTGTAGTTTTGAATTTTATTCTTAATTTTGTTAATATCTTCAAATATTGCTTTATCCATATTGCAACCATTGCCCTAAGCTGCTAGTTATAATTCACTAAGGTCTTAGGGAAACAACCAGTTTGGCCAAGAATGCAGCTTGGGAAGAATCTCAAGCTATTTGTACATGCCTGCATCATAACTGGTGGGAGAGGTGGTTACGGAGGCCACTGTCTCCTGTACTGTTCTTGAGGAATGACAGCTGTGTGCTTCCTCCCATGTAACTTGGAAGAACTGCAAAGGAGAGGAAATCCAAAGTCAAAAATAAAAACATGCACAAAAGCAGTGAGTAAAATCTGCCAGATTCAAGGAGCTGTTGTGCTACTGGAGATGAGCCAAAAATCTGTGGAAGTCCCCTATTAATGCAATGGCTTGGTTATAATTGCTTCCCCTCACACCCCACCCCTTCCTTCCCCAGGTGAATCTTGTCTTGCACCTATAAGACAGACTAGAAAAAGCACGCACCCTGTTTCCAGAGTTGTAATGATTGTTTTACAGGCTTTCTGCCTGAAAGTATATTTTTTTCCTCTTCTCCTGCAAAGTGTGGGACTTCCTAAGTTCTTGATGTGTGAAAGCGAGACAAATCCTTGATATACTCAGTAAATCCAGTCTATATATGCTTACTTTCTACTCAAATTGATTATTGTTTTAGCTAAGGGTTAATCTTAAATAAATGTTCATAGATCAGGTTGCTGTCCACTTTCTGCCAGTGTTTAGGTCATTAGATGCTGGTCTGTAAATGAACCATGCAGACAAGACCTAATGTTAAATATTCAGGACTTCCTTATACAGGGAAAAATGCAGGAAGGATAAGAATCTCCTTGCTTCAGACCATAAGACAGCTATTGACTTTCTAACACTACGAAGAAACCTTCTGAAGAATTTTCTGTTTGCCATCATCCGAAGCAAGATGCTGAATTAGAAGCACAGTTGATCCTGGTCTGATTCAAAACCCCAAAATTCAATCAATTATTTCTGTGTTATTGAGGAGAAAGTTATCTAAATATTTTGAGTGGAATACTATGGTATATCTGAAAATTGCCTATGCTTTCCTATCTGAGGAAAGCATGCAGTACTGACTAGATAAAGCAAAACTTCATATTTATTTTGGATAATTTAGTCTCTAATTATACAAAAGTGATGTGAGAGAGATACACAGAATCTGACCCAGAATTGTGACTAAAAAATAATAATAATATCCTAATTAAAAAACGTATAAGAGTTTGTTATCCAGCCTCAAATCCCTGACAGACTTGTACAGCTCAAATAATCACAGGATTTGCAGGCTAAAGATTTAGTAAAAGTTTCATGGAAAAAAGATCCCTAATGAATTCTCAGTGTTTTTTAATACTGTGCCTCTTCTACAACAATGATGGCTTTTGGGGACTCTTGCTCACTTATGGGACATGTGGGTCATTCGAAAGCTTGAATATTCATTATGAGATGAGCTGGAACTGGATGTGCAATATGTTTGGTTGAAAACTAAATTTTATGTAAATTCTACAGTGATGTTTTCTGGCTCTGTTAGAATCCATTCTACTGTTTATCTTTATACCAATAATGGTCTCTTGGGCTTCTTTTTAAGCCTCTCTGTATACTTTTTTTCTTTTAAAATGAAAGATGAAGACACAAAGAAAACAATTTTTAAGGATAGAAATAGCAACAGTAGGTAAAAGGAATTAGCAATGCAATCTCTGCATATATTATGTGGTAACTGCAAAATTGGAGCTTGGAATTTTATTCCTAGGACATTAACCATTTCATGTTTGAACAGTGTTGCTGCTCTGGTTCCCCATATTTCAAAAAACATTTGGATCTGCATTTGATTTCTATATTTGGATATTTTTGTAATATTTATTAAAATATGCATTCTCCAGACTGGTAAATTCAGTTTTCTGGAAGAAATAAAATCTGTGGCATAGCTTTGAAATGAGAATTAACCTTGATTACTACAGTAATTTTCTAATCAAAACTGGAGACCTGCTAATCAAGCCTGAATTACCAGCTGCTTGATTTTTATAGTGACATAACCAAAATTGAACATTTGGTAAACTAGAGTCTTATTTATGAGGGGAAAAAATTGGCATATGGCCATATTCATCTTAATATATTTATCGCTTTATTGTTGTGATTTCCTTATCTGCTGATGTAGGCATCCCCCTTCTAACTTAACCCATCCACCTTACCCCAGAAAGATGAACGCTGAATTTTAGGTTAGCCTAGAACTGGAGTCAGAGTAGACAGTCTCACATTTCAGGAGAGGTTTTGTGATCTACCTGTTGGGTTTGGACCCAGGAAGGAGACTGAATAATATAATGCAACAGCCGTATATTACAGAGTTGGTTAGAAGCACCTTGGAATAAAGGAAGCAGAAAACTGAAAACAGAAATGAGAGAAATGGAGAACTGCCAGTAAACAGACAGCTGGGAAAAGCTGCAGGAGGAAATGGCAAAGAGCATCCATGCGGCGCTGGTGAGCCCGGGGCCGGAGGGGGTGCGGACAGCTCTGGAGAAGCAGGAGAGCACGGAGAAGACCCAGGGGAAACGTTGAGCACCGATCACTCCTGTGAGTAAGTGCATCACTCGTATAAATGGACAATGTGCCAATTATTATAGCCTGTCTGATGGGCCTGGGATTTTTAAAGTATTTGTCTGGTTTCCATAAGTGCAACTAATTTCATGTTTTTAATCTTTTTTTTTCAGTCTGATTTCTGTTCATTTTTTCATCTCCCAGATGGCATCCTGTATCCACTGACACAGAAAATAATTTCCCAGTATTTTCTTTAATGAATGACCTATTATGAACAAGCAGAAAAAAAACCATATAGTACGATTATTCCATAGAAAAACTGATAATTAATATAAACGGAGAGAAGCCCCCAAAATGGGAAATTTTTTTTGTTGTATGAACTGTGGATGGTATTTCATTAAGGTGGCTTGTGCATTTTTTTAAAAAAAAAAGCCTGTTCAAATGATATTGTCATGGGTAATTGTGCTGTTAAAAAGGTAAAGAACAGAAACACAAAAAGATTATTTCTAGAATAATGTTTACAGCATGAAATTGTCAGCTAGTCAGGCTCTCTCTCATTCTCTGGATGTTACATCCCTCATTCTCTCAATTCTTAGCATATAAAATATACACTAAAGCTAGTGCTGCTTCCATTTTTTCACCATCTTATCTCACAAATGTAAAATACTGGTTTTCCCTTTAAGTCTTGAATGTACTTGTGCCTAACAGGAATGAAGCATAGGGATGAATTAAAATGCGTTGAATGGTTTATAGCATTTTAGACCTCGAAGAACATGTGTGTATAGTGACTGTATGTTTAAGCACAACCCTGCAAAGCTGCAAGGGGCCGCAGCTTAGCATGGGCCAGCCTCGCGTGCAGCCTGCACAGCCTTACGGCTCTCCTGCAGCACGTGCAGTCCAATCACTTCATGCAGCAATTAGAGCAGCACACTTAGCTACTTGGATCAACTGACATTTCTTCAGAGTGGTTTTAAGTATCAGGAAAATATGAGCAACTATAAGCTAAAACAGAAAGTGCTATTCCTAATATTGTGTACTCTTGGTAGGAGGGACATCCATGAGGATAAAGATTCTAGATTTTAGGGATGAATCCTGTAAGTACACTTCGTGGGCAATGACTTAGAATATTTGGAAGGCCAATGAAATAAGAGTGAGATAAGTGGCTTAGAGTTAAGCAAGAGGGGGATATTTACCTCCAGCAACTAGAGTAGGACTCTGCTCCACTCCATTTCCTGTCCCTGCTTCTCCCTGAAGGCATGTCCATGCATCCAGAAACTTTCCATCAGAAGTGCTCAGTATTGCCTTACATGTTTAGGATGATCTTTACACCTCATCAAAACTTCAGAAGCCCAACAAATCAGTCTGGAAATTTGGATCATTTCAGACTGCACTGGGACATAACAGGAGCTCTGCAGAGAGAAGGAGCATATGAAGTCAGTGAGGGGGGAGTACTTGCAAGGAGGGAGTGATGGCTGTGGAGGAAGGCCAGAAAAAAATGTAGAAAACAACCACAAAAGTAACAGAAAAAACAACTGGGAAGAGGAAGCAAAAATGGTAAAGTAACACCATAATGCTTTACTGGCTCTAAAGCAAGGAAAAATTATGAAAGCATTCATTTATTCATTTTCAGTCAAAGAAAAAAACTAGGGCATAAAAAGAGGAAAAAAAAAAAAAAAAAAAAGACCAGAGAGTAGAACATGTGAAGAAAAAGGGCAGCAAAGGAAGAGGAAATTAAGAGAAAGGAGAAACAAGTGCTGGAAGTAAAGGAGTGGATGGTGGGGAAGGAGGCAGCACAAAGAGATCTGATGTACAGGGCTTTTAGGTAAGTGAATTTTATTTGTATATGTCATTTCCTACTTTTTATTGCATTTCTCTGGCAACCATCCCACAGTTCCATAACCTATGGGTGGGTGGGAGGAGGTTGCTAAGAGGGCAAAATGGTAGTTTTTGGCAGAATATTGACATGACTTGAGTCAGGTCATTACTTGTGGTTGTCGTTAGACAAATAGTGAAACTGGGTTAATGGGACAGGTGTTTATGAATCCTACAGGCTAGAGGAGGCTCAGTTTTCAAAATCTGACTCACAGAGAAAGGGAGAGGCCCAAATGATTCAATGCAGTGAAAGCGATGGCGAGCAGTGGTTTCAGCACTGCAGGGGCCACAGGGACCTATTTCAGATTTACAGGATGGTTCTCAACTGTCAGGTATGCTTCAGTCTCTTAGCAGACTTAGAAAGGTGGACACTGCACAGGTCTGTATTGTTAACTTTGTTTTTTGCAACCATGGGATGGAAATACTTTTTTTTTTAGTGCAAAATGAGATCCTGAAGCACAACTATATGGCAAAACATGACTTTCATGGAAAATGTTCTGAACTCTGAGTCTCCATCTTTTCTGGGTACCTTTGTTTCTTTTTGCCTTCCGTTTGACTCTTCACGGGCTTTTTTCTAATTATCTTGTATTTAAAATGGAAAAATTCCTAAAACATACAGTGTCAAACAAAATGAGTTAGGATTTTTGAAAACTTTAGAAGATATGCAATAGCTGCCACCCTGAGTCAGACAAAATGTCCATGTAGAGCAGTGTCTTCTCTCTGAGAGTGAGAAGGAGCAAATGCCTAGGGAAAAAGTGTATGAACTCTGATATAGCACTCATATAGAGCAATCCTTCTTCCCCTTTGTGCTTCTGCCCTCTGAGGATCAGTATCTTAGACATTTTGATTTGGAGGCTGGATCTTGATCATCACGTTTAGTAGCTAGTGATGGATTTCGTTTGCATGATTTCATGTAATCCCTTTTATGGTCCATTTACACTTTTGACCTCCACGCCATCCTGTGGCCATGAGTTTGTAATTTCATTATGCACTGTGAGGATAAAGTACTTCTTTTGTTTGTTTTAAGACTGATGTCTGGTCATTTAATTGGGGCTCCTAGTCCTTGCATTTGTGGGAACTGTTGAATAATGACTCTATATGTTAGAAACAAGGCTTTTGAAATAAAAAAGCTCTCTTGCAATTTTAAAGCCTTATGATCAGGCAAGCTCCTCCTCCTGCTCTTGTGAATTCTTCCATGAAAAAAAGGAAAAATTCCCAACTCCAACTGCAGCCTGATGAAATTAGAATTAATTAAAGCAAAAGTCGTTTTATGGTGCTAATACTGCACAGATAAGTAGCCTTAGTTTTATTTTATATCTCATATATGGTTGCCTTCTCACATCACATCACAATGCTATTGTCAGTTCCATGGGATGTGAAATAGTCTATTTGTAATGCTGTGATCTGTGGCACAACTATTAAATCATAAGTATAGTAATGAGAGAGTATGTTGATTGAGTTTTCTGCAACAGCAGGAAGCAGAAAGGCCTGGTAAGTCAATTAAAAAAAAAATAGGACTTGAATTTGAACAAGACACCTGAGCATGGACAGACAGCAATATACAATGGGGTAGACTAGGGTGTGAACTTAGTGTTTCTCAGAAACTTTGGTAATTGCCATGTTCACGTGCCAAGTCTCCAGTATCAGATGTAAATATTATTGTTTCTTTTCCACTTGCATCTAAGCTATCTTGCATTTGGTGCTGAGTGAAAGCATGTGTATGGATGCTTGCTGTGGGGCAGCTGACATGCTGCTAGTCTGCACCCTGCTTTGACCTGTGGTAATCAGCTTGTATGCCTACACTTTTAGTTTCTTGGCCCCTTTGGTCTCTGTCCAGGTAGAGAAGGAGCCAACAACTGTATCTGCTTGTATGGCACAGCAACAGGATGGGTGGCCCTGAGGGAGCTGGTGGACCCTTCCTGTGTGCAGAAAGTGGTGCGGAAGCATCTGTTCTTTTCCCCGATCTACCGTATTTCAGCCTGCACAGGCAGGGTTGGGTAAGAGAGACGATGTGAGGCAGAACCAGTGTTTCCGTCTTCCTGCAGAGGGTGGTTATCCACATGTCCTCTTTGCAGCATCTTCCAGTTCTGTGCTATTTTGTATCATTCTGGTCAGATTGCTTTACAGAGAGACAAAGAACAGATTCCAGGATAAAATCAAAACCACTCTGAAAATGCACTGTGTGTGGCAGTATTTGGAGCAGTGGTGAGAGGTTAAAAAAAGAGTTTGACCCTCACCCAAGAATCAAAATTAATGTAAGAGAATTTAATGCAACACAAGGTGTGGTGGAACAAAGACTATTGGGGGGTCTCGTTTATATTCAGTTATGACAATCAACATTCAGCGCTTAAAAAGAAACAACAGTGTAATGGTTTTCACTGACTTGTATGAAGAAACAGGATAACTTTAACAAATATCACAAAACATGTCACAAATCAATTGTATTGAAAATATATTAGGTTTCTTAAAAAAAAAAAACATTGGAAAAGGAAGCAGCACAAGCAGGAGGAGAGACAGCACACAAAGATTTACTTCTGAGTGCTACAAAATATTGAACTAAAAATAACATTAAAGATGAAATTTGCAATGAATCTCAAGCTGCTAAATTCCCAAAGGCTGGGTCTGCCAAAGGCTCTGTTGGTTTCCTCTGTTCTTTTCTGTCTTTATTTAAATATTTTATACAGTTGTCTATGTTCATGTGTAGTGCGAACTGTCATTTATATTTCAGTCCACTCTAAAATGGATCTTAGACTATCTCAAGCTGTGCACTGCAGTGAGTAGTTTTAAACCGAGAGGTAAGTTGAAGTGGTAGGGACAAATGAAGACTGATATTTAATGTAGTTTTTGTGTACTTATACTTTGCTGTCATGTATTTTGCCTTAAAACTTATTTGTAATTTTATGTGTTTTGTGACATTATGATAAAATGTGGTGTGAGTATGGTTTCCATTTAGCAAATACATTGAAGTATTTTTGAGTCGGAGTGGTTGACTGTGGGAATTCTGAATTCTGACCTTAGGGTTTAATGTTTAGCAATAACAACATGCAAGTTTAGATCTGCAGTCTTAAATGCTCCTCCTTGTGCTTTGGACTTGCCAAGGTAAACTTTTTAAAACAAGCCAGTCTTAAGCTTATTTCAGATTCACTTCTGTGATAGGCCCACAGGGTGCTAAATATCCTCATGTCTCCATTGTCTTAGGAATACAGGGCACACCTCACCCAGAAAAATTGAGACTCACCATGGAGCTGGGTCCATCACCTTGGGATAGATTCTCCCACCCATCTGGCGTTGGGGGAGGAAGCAGAGAGACCTTTTATATCCCCTATAAAGACAAATTGCAGCAGTCGTGGTGGCTGGAGCACAGAGAAAGCTTCCTAATTGCTCCCCACAGGGTGGAAAACACCCGAGCTGGGGCTGGAGGGGGCACCGCAGGCAGAGCCATGCCTCCAGCCCAACATTGTCAGCAGTGGGCAGGGTGATGGTACTGACGGCAAAAGCATGTACAGTGCTCCGATCCCGAAAGGAGAAAGTGTTCCCTTAAGGGGTGCTGCTGCTATATTCTGACCTTAAGACAGTCCTGTTGCTGATACACAGTGCTATCTATTAGATTAGGTAAGAAATCTTAAGATATAATAAGGTGGGATTCTGCATTGTTTTTATACCAGCGTGAGGAACAACAAAATTAGTAGTATTGGACTCCCTTTCATCAGTTCTTATAAAAGAGAGAATTCTTAAGAAATTTTTGCTTTCTTGCTTCTGAACAGTAAGTCATACAGAATAAAAATTTAAAATAATAGCTATTAGATTAGGAAGTCTAAGAAGCTTTTGCTATTTGGGAGCTTTGACTATTAAAGAATTGATAAATTGCCATTGAAATACAAGCAGCTCTGCAATATGATAGATCAAAGTTCATTTTTTTCCCTAATGCAGAGTTAAGATGAGCAGGCTTATTTTTTGCCCATCTTCTCTGCAGATCAGAAACATTCCTTTCTTTTTATTTGAGTGATCAATTTACTAGGAGAGCCCAATGTATATGTTGTGACTGTAGCAAAATTCTTATTCACAAACCTTTAAGTAGTAATACAGCATGTTGGCATCATGCAAACCTCAATACCTCTCAGCACTGCTGTCCAAAGTATATAGTATGTCTCTTCCACATACTACAGATGCGAAGGTAATTAGTTGTATTTCATAAAGTGATATTTCTTAAAATATTTTGACCACATTATTAAAAAGTTAACTCTTCTAAGTAGTGCTTCTACACTAAGTTAGCAGCAAGACTGCAGCATGTTGTGTTTTAGTGGACTGTATTCCATAGAAAGGACTCATATGACTGAAATGTAAACCGTGGAAAGACACTTTAAACTCATGGCTGTTTAGAAATATATTAATTGCATGTCAATGTAGTTATAAGAGTTTTTCTTTTTTTGTATAGGCTTTTTTGTGTATTAAATACCTATTATCATTTCATAAGCATGTCTAAATCCACTCTGTAATTTGTATTTTCTAAAAACCTTTTAAATTAAGTAACACTAATGTAATGCACATGCAACATTAAACACTTTTTAGGGCAGAAAATATGATCATATCCTTCAGAAAATGTTTCTAAAATGTGTGATTTCCAACCCACTAACTTACAAGTAAGTTGTGTAAAAGCTACAGTTGATAACAAGGTCTTGTTCATCTGGATCATTGGGTAAATACTGTCTGCCAGTACAGCTGGAGGAGATAGACATTTCAATTTTTAAGATCAGTTCTATAAAGAGAATCCTTATGCGGGTGTCCACAACTTGGCTGCTGGTCTTAGGTCAGACGCAATGTGTACACACTGTCATAGCACCCTTTGTTCAAAGAGAAGGAAAATCCTGCATGTGGCCCTATGAAGGTTCAATCCTGCAAAATGCCATGCAATCTGACCCTGCAAAACACTTAAGCCCATACTTAGGTTTAAAATTAAGGAACAGTATATAAGTTAGATGATATATACTTTTCTAAAAGATGCAGGATCAAATACATGTATTACTGAAGGAGATATATAATGCGTGAAAATAAATTATATGGGAAAACGTGTATAGATAGCTAGATAGGTAATTAAGCAAGCCTTCGATTTCAGTTCAAGGAATACTTACATTTACAGTATTTTGTTTCACATTAAACCTTCAGTAGTCTACCACAGTTTGTATCTGGCCATGAAATTTTTGTCTATGTAGAGTCTGTCTTTGGAACGTGAAGATTTACAGTCTCTGAGCCTGGTTTGGCTCATCTTGACGTTGATGACAGAAATCCCAATTTTGCTCTCAAAGGGCATGATTGGACCAGTTAACATTTATTTCAGCCTTGCAGAAGGACATATTGCTTATCTTATATATAAAGTATGCCAAAATAAGATTAAGAGGCTCTATGAACATTGCACAGTAAGTCAGTGGCACGTAGTCCTAGAACTAAGGATTCCTTCCTTCCTGACTCTCACATTCTTGCTTTATACTGTACTTTTGATAATGTCTCTGCATTCCCATAGCAATATTATTCTGGCACATGATAATGCAATAGCTTTGAAATATGCTTTTCATGTGATGTGTGAAAACATAAAATCTGTAGATGTGCAGTACACATGGATAGAAGAATTCATATTACAATCTGTAGCTACAAGCATAATAAATGGAAATTGATGAAAAGGGAATCCTTCTACTGCTGGGATTTTAAAGAATTAGACAAATGTGCGTAGTTCAAATAAGGCAGAATATTCTGCTTCTTGTCATAGAAAGAGCGATGAACATGTATCAGAAGAGAAAATCAGCTGCCGCTTGCTAAGTACCCTATGATTTTTCTTGACTGCTGCCATTTGGGCCCTACCAAGTCCAGCACTTACTGTGCAGATCAGGGACGCTAGCTCCTTTTCTGTTGGTCTGTCTTTTGAAAGGACAGTCTGTCTTAGAAAAACTACAACTACAGCAATACAATACCAGGTCTTCAGAAATATTTTTCTTAATTCATTTGCTTTGCAAGTGGGAGGTAAATCGGTATAATTGTGAAGTTAATTCTTGGTCCTGTCTTTTCATCTTGAAGGCAGAACAGAATCCCAGAAAAGTGACATCAAATGCTATTTTTCTCTTATTTTTTATAGGCAGTCTTTGCATAGTACAATATTAGATGAAGCAAGTTTTTGTAATTTATGCTAGGTGGTTTTAATTCTTATTATTGTTGTTATTGTTTTAGTAGTAGTAGCAGTAGTAATAGCAGTAAGTAGTAGTATTATTGGAAGTCCCTCTGTAAGGCTCTGTACAAACAGATCATTAAAAGATAGCATTCTGGAGATGATGCTCTATCTAACTGGAATCAGCAGGACACAGGAACTACGTCCTGTACAATGAATAACAAAAGAAAGGGTAGTTTACATTCTTTGATACATTTCTGCTCGATTAACCCCCCAGTGGATTTTACCCCTCCAGTCACATTTTTTTTGTTCCTCTAATCTTCTTTTGTATTTGCCCACTGACCCCAAGCATGTATTTGACTTGTGACCCTATTTCTGTTAATAAAATACAGGCCATCTGACCAGCATTCACACCAATGAACTACAAGGTGATGATTACCTCATTGTAAATGCTAGGAGTCAGCAACACGCAGCAGGCGTAAGGCTGGTGGTTGGGTGGGCTGAAGAGAGCCAACGAAGGCAGCATGAGCAATTCTGACCTGTGATTTCAAAACCAAACTAAAGATAGTAAACTCCTTCAAAATATGTAATACTATCCATAGAAGAACCGTATATCTCTTTGTGTATTGTTCAGATATTAATTAGTTGATAATGTTTTGGGGATTATGGCATGACAAAAAACAATTATAGCTATAATGTGGAAATTTTCAGTATCTGTATGGGTGGTAGCTTATAAAATCAAAATTACCCTATTTACATTTTGGGTTATCAATTATAATTATATGCCTCATGAAAAAATACATCAGCACTCAGTGGTAATAATTTCAGTATAGTGTTTTGAGGCTAAATTAACACTGGAAAGCATAGGTGAGCTCTTTCTAAGCAAAGTATTATGTGTTTTTAAAGCACTAGCAGAAATGTAGAAATTTTTTTTAAGAAAATGCATAGTAATGAACTTACTAATGCTTTCACCGAATCCTTAAACCATGAATCTTATGAAAAGCACTGTTAATTGTGTGTTACATGAAAAAATCATGCCAAAGCCATTTATCAGATATGTAATCTGTGGCTCTGTTTTGTGACAGGAAGCCATTATTTCCACTGAAAAAACAAATCCGTTAAATTTGAACTATTAGATTACAGCAGGGTTAAGGCTGCTTCTGTGCTGTAGAGTCACATCAGGGTCACAGCCCAGTTCTAGAGATGTACTGCAAGAGCTTCATATCTGATTAAGACAAAAAACTGATAAAAATGTAATGCAGACTAACAATATGGAATTATCTGATGCAGTTTGGGGGGCTAGGGGCAGGGGGTATAACATCATTCAGTTTATTTGCATATGTTTGTTCTTTCTCCTGAAATCAATCTCTTTGAAGGAAGCAAGAAAACTTTAGAAAAAGAAAATATTATTAATGCTGGTAAGAGAACACAGAAGAAAATCTTTAGTAAACATTCTTTTCCAGTGTTGATTATCATTCTGTCTAATGTTTATTTTCATAATTTTCTTTGATCCAAACACAAATAACAATACAGTTAGCTCCATTTCTTTGAACTAACAAAACTATACTGGGGCCAAATTTGGAGCAAATTTTTAAGTGGGTTTTTTGTTTTTCTCCCAAGCCACATAACAGATTTATAGAGTAGATATTTGCATAACTCAGACCCTCTCCTGTACAGGAATGTTTCTATGGCTAACAGTAATTTACCTGCTGTGCGCCTCTTTCTGACTATTGAAAAGGCCGAAGGCTGTAAGCATCTGGGCATGTACTCAATAGCAGTCACGGGGGAAAACCAGTGGTTCAGGGCTTTGGATCAGGGCTCACCCCGTTGTGTTATGAAAATTGCTACAGTTTATAGGGATTGACTGTGGCCCTGCTGGGCTGGCTGGGGGGTTGTAAACTCAGACTGTAGTCAGTCAGCCCTCACTGCATTTCCTACCCAAACCTACATCACAGAAGGCAGGCAGAGAGGCAGGGCAGGGATGGCAGAGGACCAGGTCCATGCCTATCAGGATTTCTGCACAAGGGGAGCTGAAAAGGCGTTGTTACTGCTTCTCACTTCTGGGCCAGAACCAAGCAACCAGAGCACAGGTTATGTCTTCACAGTCTTCTTCCATCAGAAATTTGACAGACAAGTATGTACTATAGACTTAGAAACAACTGGATTCCTAATATAAATATTATACAATTGCACAATATGTGCCAGAGTATTTAGCATAGTGCTTGAAACTAGGTCTGTGTTGCTGGAGGTGTTTTAGTCTGTACATGTTTAAAAACTCTGCCAAATCACAGATCTGCTTAGGAGACCAAAACCACAAGATCATCTCAGGTCCAGCTATTGACCATGTCTCAGAAAGCTGTCCTCTTGTGTGCCTGGAAGCACCTGCTGGAGTGATGGTAAAGAGTCCATATCTGTGATGGAAAGCATATATGTCAACCTCAGATTACAGCTAGCAGGTATTCTGGCTGTTCTGTTCAGCCCTCCTGCATGCGAATATTGTCTCTGAAATTGATGAAAGTTATGAATACAAACCACAACATCCAACCTCAGTCAATCAGCTACAGAAGAGCCACATGCTGGATAAACTCACTGCTTTTTTAAGTTTTTTGAGGATAGGATACAGAAGCATGAGAGATTCTCAGGTTCTCTAAAACTTACTATTTTTCTACTCTCCCATTACATTCCTGTGTTTGTCCCACTGCTCAGCCTAGCTGAACAAGGGCATCCGGTCTAATGATCGATTGCCTCTGTGAGCAGGTCCAAGTTTCATTCTTAAATCAGCCAGCATGTGGTTGATGACAGAGACAAAGCCAACCCTCACCACTCCCTAAGCAAATTGTCTTCCCCTTTACTGTAAACTTTGACCAAATTATGATTTCACCATTGAAATAAATGTAAAAATTTCCACCAGCTTCAGATGGATTGGGATTTGGCCATTGGCTTCTAAGTGCAGATGGCCTGTTAAAGGGCTTATTTTTAATTCAGGAGGTGTGTAAGTGCTTCAAGAGATTACAAAAATAGAAATGAATACAAATAACATGAGGTCAGGTATTGCTAAAAAGCATCATTAGAAAATGGACATGTTTAAGGATAAGTCAGAACTAATCCCAGTGATGCAGGTGCCTCACACTTGAGCAAGAATTAAAGTTGGGTTCTGAACTGTATAGAACAGTTTTGGCTGAACTTTTTTACTTTTTTTGTTTTAATACATATAAAAATGCCGAATAGAAAACAGCTGTTAACTTCTGCAGTTTGTTCCAGTCAAAACAGAGTATTTGTGGTCCTAGAGGAGGGAGTCACCAAACAGCAACTAAAGGCTCCTGCCTACATGTGCGAGAGCCCTTCCCTTTAACAGAAGATCATCACAACTACAAACACAACCAAAAAGCACTGCTTATTCAGTTTCTTCTTTTCCTTTTTAACAGTACGAAAAAAGGAATACTAGAACCAATGTTGTAATTATTGTGCAGCTCACTTTCATATAAATATACTTAGGAATATGGACTGGAAAAACACATATGCCTCTAGGCTCTGTTTCCTAAATTGCTGGCAACTGTAGCATAGGTACAAAGCCCAGAATGAGACAGTAACATCCACTGTAGATGTCTCAAGGAACACAGCTAGAAAAGTTAGAGAGCTACAGAATGCCTATTTCTTGATGGAAGAGTGTGAACCAGTGCACTTCCAAAACTTATGAGCTTTACATTCTTACATAATTTTAAGTAAAAATACATAGAAGTGCTCACAGGCTAGAAAAAGCTCTTCCTGTTTCTTGATACTGAAAGAAATGGGACTTTGGCAGGTAGAAGCAGAGTACCTTGTGTTCCCTAGTCCCTGAGACTGCAAGGCTTGCTGGATAATTCAGAGCTAAACACAATATTGTGCTCAGCATTCTTCCCACCTCCCTTTTTGAATAAATGTTTCTACTCTGCATTTCTGCAAAGATGAGCAGAAAGCCTTGTAGACAGTGTAGTAACATCTGCCTGAGTCTGCAGAAGCCTGAAACAGCAACAATGGGAGGTATAGTGCGTGAAAACTAAAGATGATAGCCTACGTCATGCTGAATAATCAGCATGTGTTGCACTCAAAATAAGTGGGAGTCCATGTAAAAACAAATAGTATATGGCTTACTGTAGTGACACCTCCATTTTGGGGTTTGTGTGTTTGGTTTTTTAATGTTAAGTTAAATAATATTAAATTTAATATTCAATTATTTTTATATTCAAATAAGATAAAATATTTGCAGTTATTATGATAACATGCTTTTCCACTTATGGTCCACGCCTCAGTGGGTGTAAAGCTTTTGTGGTGCTTCGCAAAGGAAGTGGCTGATGTACTAGCCTACCTACCTAGCTGTAGAGTACGTCTGTCTAGAAAATTCCTCTTCAAAATGGCTCTCTAGCAGGATCCCTGTGCTCTTCACATCTAGGGATTGAAACACGAGCTGTGCCTCAAAAGTCTTATGTTATACAGTCCCACGGTAATTCTTCTTCCTTTATCTCCAGTAATTTTCCTGTGCTGGTTCTGGGCTGTTCCCTTCTGCTCAGCAGGGGGTGGTTTTGTTCTTCCTCTTTGTTGCTATTAATTTTCTCATAACTACTATCTCCTATATTCACATAGCATCCCTATCAAGCTACTAAAACAGTGTTCAAGTATATTAAATCCCCCATTTTAAAACAGTAATAAAAGGTTTTTACTAAATAAATACATAAAGCTTCTCTCAGATCATGCAATAAGGAAACCGAATATAGAACTAAAGTTCCCAGAACTTGGGAGGACAAAGGAGCAGTTTACTAAAGAGACTTTTCCCAACTCTCAGAGCTCTGATAGTCCTTGGAGGAAATAATAAATCTTTCTCTTTTGTCACTCTTCCCTAGGTTTCTTTTGTTGTTTAGGATTAAAAAAAAAAAAAAAAGGGAAAAAAAAGAACATAGGTACTACTTACAAGGCAGCTTCCTTGATGTTTCTGGTAGTCCAACCAAGGGACAAGACTGTGTGTACAGGAAGGGAAGATGAACAATTCATCCTGTACAGGAATTAAAAACAAAAGTGGAAATCCTTTGTAAGAAGAAGAGTGGTTGGGATTATAGCTGCACGCTTTCACTAATGACTTTGCAAACATTTAGCCAGAGATAACCTAGAAATCCAGTTGCACTTTATTTAATATTCAGATAAGGACCATTCACCTGCTGTTAAGCTACAACATCTACAATCATTCTTTGAATACTGATAATTATATGAAGCAGACTCCCCTAGAGGCTGGTAGTCTAGTCTGGATTCACCTGGAATACAAAGATGAATAATATTGCATATTACATGCACCCAAGTAGTTGCAATTTATAGAAATGTCCATTTATGCTCCTGAAAAAAAGACATGTATTTCCCTAGGGGTATAGTATATGGTGATAAAAACCTGTGTGAGGGACTGTTTGCATTGTAACTTCTAGTGTGCCTGTTGTTGATTAATTAATAAACAAATAAATGGTTATATTTAGCCAGATATCTCACTACGAGACCATAAAAGAGAAAATGTTAAAAAAAAATTTTGTGTGCCTCACCATAAGGAAGGGTTACTCAGAGACACAAGAAATGAGTACTAGAAGTGGCATCCAAATGGCTCAGCGTAGATATGTATATACATTTTTAAAAGATGAGTAGCATTATGAATATGCTCTCTTTGCCTCCTCCTTTAATCCTCTTTCTCCCATCAGGTGCCTTGTCCTTGTTCTCCCCTCGCATTCGCTGATGGCTGATAACACCTATCTCCACCAGGGAAGCAACCAGGAAGTTTGCTCCTTCCTCACAAGACTGAGGGTATAATTAGAACAACGCACCTGCTCAGTCCTCCGGTGACTCTGTTAGTCTACATCCATGTCAAAATCCATGCTGTGAGGGTAATTTGATCATCTCACTTACTTTTTTCATATACTTCATATGAATAAACCACAGAACAAGCCTCCGTTGTGTTGGTTCAGTTTAATCTCACAAATTTGTGTCAACACTTTGTTGCCAGAAGAATTTTATCATTTGATCTCATGGTTACACTTTAGTAGACTTTAGTACATATTTTATTTCACTCTCCAGAATATAAACTTCCATTTTGTGTCAAAATCATCTTTTTATTATTATCTATTTATATTTCAGTGATACTTAGAGGCTTCAACTGAGATCAGGGTCTTGTTGTACGAGACAATACAGAAACACGCAATAAAAGAATTCCAGTCCCAGGAGCCTTGTAAACCAATAAAGGCTGGGAGAAAGGAAATATTACCCCCATTTTACAGATGGGAAACTGAAGCTCTGACAATCTTTCCCTACAACACAGTGCAGTGTCATACAGTGATATTGAAGAGAGAGTTTTGAAAAAGCGACGAAGTTCACAATCTATGCAAAATAAAGGTGAATTTAAACCCTATTCTACTGGCAAGCATCCATGTAAGTTCAAACAAGTTATAGATGTACACTGGTATCATTTGTGCACTGAGCATCCCAAGGCTCCCTTGACCTTCTCCATGCTTGTTTGTCTCCCAGGCCCCCCTTCAAAGGCAGAAGACACCATTTTTTGATGCTGTCTTCTCAGGCTCGTAAAAATTAGTCCAGCACTGCTTCCTCTAGCACTTAACAAAAATTTACCTCTAGCCCTGCGATGCCACAGCGGTGTCAAATCTCTCTGACTGCAGCAGCTTTCAGGCTCAGCAGAGATACATCAAGGGTCTGTTAGGTTCTCCTTCCCAGCATCTGAAGGGTAATGTAATCTTTTTGTCCTTGAACAGAGCCTGGAATCTCCTGCATTTGAATGCTATTCCTCATTTAATCTGCTCCTCCCAGAAGACCCTGTAAAATTCTGGGGATGCAGTAGCCAACAGAGGGAATTCACTCAAGACCAAGTAGCAGAGCAGCACTTTGGTGTTCTCTGAAGCCATAGCAGAAACAAGTGCAAATGGTAAGTTCACTCTCTTCCTTTCAAAGACAGGAGGGGAGACTGCCAGGAATGAGGGTGGGAGTAGCACTTTGCAGAGAGGTGCTTGTGTCCCCCTCAGATCTGCTGGGCTACTGCAAACATTTGCAAACCAGCCTGCGGAATTTGGTTTGCAGAACTCCACGAGCTAAACTCTTCACCATTGTAACTGCACCACTATGACATTGCCTTTTGACTAAAAACCAGTTCAAACTAATTGTCAAGGATCAGATAACAGGAAAATATTTCTATTTGACAGTCTACTATTTTTCAATTGTTCTTCTGTTACATATCTAAGTAAACATTTGTTCCACTTATCATTTCTGAGCAAAAGACATGAATCATTTGACTAGTAAAACCACAACGACAGCTGTTGCTTATTAGAAACAGTCATCTTGTTCAAGGGCCTGCTATGCAGGAGTTCTTCAGGAAACGGGTTCTGCTTTTAGTGTTTACAGTGGAGTGAAAGCAAAGTTGCAGAAATTAGGGCGTTTTTATTTCACTTATGTGATTGGCAAAACACACAGGCACGCACACACATAGAGCAATCATCACAGCTGAGCTAGAGCCCCCAAGAAACAGGAAAATACTTATTTAAGAATACTACTAATGCTATAATACTTATGTTCTTTGACTTCGTGATGTTTATACGGTTCTCTACAATATAGGTCAAACAAAACTGGATTTAAGGGTCCTTTTGTTAACAGGCTGTAGTATTTGGAATTTGGGATCCTGGTGTTGGATACAATATTTATACTAGTTATTATGCATGTACCAGAAACATTTTTCACCATTCATGGTTTCTCCATGTCTCAGGAACAAATTAGTTCTTGATTCATAAAATCACTAGAAGCCAGTCATCAATGGTCACTACTACATTACTTTCAGATAAAGCTTCTCCAGCCAGTGGTAAAAGAAAAAAAAAAAAAAAAAAATCCGTTTTAAAGTCTGATCAGGATAGAAAAACCAGGGAGGGCAACACTACTTAATTTCAATAAAACACTTTTTAAATTAGTGGAAACAAAATAGGGAACAAAAACTGGACCACAGAGAATTCAAGAACAAATAAGTGATACTGAGTCAGGTTAGACATGAAGATTTTTCCCTTTCTAGATTTCTGGTTCAAAGGCATTATAGAGCAGAAGGGCCAAAATCTGATTGTTTGTGTGACCTGTATGAAACAAAATTGTATTAACCAGAGGCCTAACAGTGAGGCATTTTGTCAGACAAAATCGCTGGAATGGTATACCCTGTATGATGCCCTTATTGTCAGCTTTGAAGGGAGAAGCCAAAGACTAAATGAGCATAGAGACTGCGCTGATCCCAGCGGAGCAGAGGGGAGGAACATTGGCAGGGCAACGTAGAGATGCTACCAAGTAGTCTGCTCTGCAGTTAAATAGGAGCACTTGTGGCTTTGTGGCTGTTGCTTAAATACCTTTCAAAAACACAAAATTCATTTACAAACATTAAAGAAGAAAGAAGTAAAAAAATATAAAAGTGGATGGTTGGATTATGGCAAAAGAGATGAAAGCGGAGCAGAAAAACAGTGGAGAGAAGTGTGTCACTGAGGAGGCAAAGCTGAGGTTTATTATAGGTTAGAAATCTGCAAAACTGTCACCAATTCAATAATGGTATTCAGCGAGGTTTCTAAAGATCATATCCTGCCCTTCATTCACCCTCACAACACTCACTGATGGGAGTCAGCACTTTGCTGCAGCTGGATATTTAGAAGTCATTTGTTCTGTGTAACATGCCTGTTCTGACTAATCTTAGTCAAGTACGTAGTCCATCCTCATGTGTCATCCCACGGAAGTCAAATGTGCTATTAGCATAAGTGATGATTACTTATCTGTGTGAGGTCTTGTGAGGTTGGGTCTTTCAGCATCAGTATACTTGACATGGTAGTCTTTCTATTATAATTTAATAAAATGGGGCCCAATTCAGTTCAGAGGTGCCTTGAGGAATAAGCTGGACTTAAATGGTGCTTAGGCCTTTGACTTGGACCTCTGCAAACCCTGAATTTCATTGAGTGGATACTAATTACTTAGAGGGGGGTTATTAAATTACAGACTCAGTTCTTTACCGTTGCTCAGAGCATGGTACCTTTGCAAGGGCTTGAGCAAGGAAATGTAAATCCGAGCACACTCAGAAGAAAGTTCTGGTAAGATGGCTTTCCTTGGTAAAAACAGGAACTGCAGAAGTGTCATTAATAAATAGTTCAGAGAATTTGTACATGTTGATGGGTAAATTTCACTCTAGAAGAATACTATGCACTAAAAAAGGACAGTATAAGACAGTGGAGAAAACTGCACCTCACAGCTGTGCTGAAATGGAAATCTCTCTTGCAATGAGGTAGATGGAAAAGGCCTAATCCAGAACACTGGGCAGTCAGTGGAAACCTCTCCATTTTGATGAGCTCTGAATTAGGCCCTTACTGAGCAAGCGCGCTGTCCTGGTTTGGCCCAAACCAGGCCAATTAGTCTTAGAGAAACCAAGGTCACTGCTAAATTCCTCACTGCTTACGAGTGAAGAGCCGAAGGGGGTTGTACCTGCAGGGAGGAGTGGACGGGGCAGGTGACCCAGGATTGACCAGCAAGGTATTCCATCCCATACACGTCATTCTCACTTTCCTGCTTATCACTAACCCACTGCCTCCTGGAGGTGGGGCCCAGGAGGGAGGGGCCCTCCTGTCTCCCACTGATTGGTACCAGCTTTGCCAAATCTCCAGTTAAAAGCCTGCAGGTGTGATGGCAGGGGAGCTACTGCATTTTCCCCTCTGCCCGTGCTGGGGAGAGCTACTACATTTTCCCCTCTGCCTGTGCTGGGGGGAGGTACTGCTTTTTCCCCTCTGCCTGTACTGGGGGGAGCAACTCTGCCTGAGGAGGATTTCCAAGCTCTTGATCTTGGTTTTGTACATATTTGTATATATTTGGTTATTTCTATTATTATTGTTATTATATTCTTTTTCATTATTATAGTTTATTAAAACTGTTTTAACTTTCCAACCCATAAGTCTCTCTCCCTTTTCCCTTTCCCTTTCACTTGGGGCGGGGGGAGAGGGTTAACAGAGAGCATCTGCCACCAGGTTAATAGCTGGCCCAGCTTTAAACCGTGAGACGCGCGTAGGCACCCTTGATGCGTCTCAGACTATACTGTGTACAGTAACGCACTTAGTATAACATCTGTAAAACAAATCATCCCTAATCAACTACTTGGTGCAAGAAGGAATCAATCAGTTCATTTTCTATGCCATGCACCTCTCCCAAGGAAGAACTCCTAATTGCTGCATGGATAAATCAGCAAAAGATATCACTCATGCTAAGCACATGATTTTAAAGGGTTACGTGTATTTCTAACAGCTGATATTCTCCCTCTTTTTAATTTTTTCAAATCTTTTTGTTCTTTACCTGATTTCTGAGCAGCTGCTAGCCTCGGAGTGGCTCCTGTGGTCTTTCTGAACCTTCATTCTAAGATCCTACAGCTCTCATAGCATTTACATCTTTCATGAATACTGCAAGCAATTACCTTGTGACCTTTGTGACGATCTCCTAATTCATAGTTCTCCTGATTTCCAAAGTGTAACGGATATAGGAAATTTTGGATCATCATTTCCTAACCAACAAGCTCTTTGCTCTGCTATTTGTTACATGTGATCTGCTATTAGTTACAGAGTGCATGAGTAGTCTTCTATGTGACCCCGAAAGGTTTCTTTTTTTTTAAAAAAAAAGAAAATATTTGAAAAAGTCTTAATCAGTGGTACAAAAAATATTGCCCAGCTGTTAGATCCAGAGGATTTGGCATGCTAGATCACAAGTAGTGGATCCGTTATAACCTTTGATCCTTATCTTTGCCTACTGTATCTGTTAAAACAATCTGCTGTTTGTATATCTACTGCACTTCCAGCTTTTCCAATCAGGTGTTTGTGAAGAATTGCATTATTAATTAGTACATAAATTGTTTGTCAAATTATGTATATTGAAGGCATATACGCAGGTCAATTCCTGTAAAATCACATGTATAATGTGCATTTACAGAATGCATCACTTAGATTTTTGGTGAAAGACTAAAATCTGCATATTAAATGGAAAACAGGTCCTCACTAAATTAAAACAAAGAATCATCATTGTCAATATTAACGGAAACAGTGCTATAAAACCTTTTTTTTTATAGTTGTCTGGACAGCACAAGTTTTCTCCTGTTAGATTTTAAAATCAAGTTCAGATATTTTCAGAGTTTAGATGCCTTTGCTGTCTAATGCCTTCGTACAGCCCAAGAACATGCCCAACTTCAGCCAGCTGTAATCCATATGAAGTCAATAGGACTTTCTCATATGAAATTAAAACCTTTGGAAAAAGCTTGCCTTAATCAGTTTTTAAAAGATTTTAAGATCTTTATATGTCCACCATTATGTTTTTAAAAAAGCATTTTTTATTTGCTAGCCATCCAAGGACTTGATTTTTCTTCATTTTCCCATTAGCCTGGCAGTTTATAGCCAGTAGAACCCTTTTCTTCCTCCCACCGGAGTAGCACAGAGAAATTCATTCGATTCCAGTGGATAGTAGTTGATTTCATTATCATATTATAGAAAATAAGATTACGATTCCAAATTATTTTGCCTGCAGTCCACACACTAGCCATGTAAATGGCAATATGTGGAAAAGTTGACTACATCATAAAAAATTAACTTCCTGCAAGGATTTTCTTGAATTGATTTCAAAAGAATCTGCTGTTTGGCATCTTTCCTGCACTGAATTTCTGGAGGGTAACTGCATTATGTGCATGTACAACATGCAAAAGGAAACATTCACTGAAGTCTTTCATTCTGCTACCAAACGTAACTATAGCACATTGTTTGTGTTTAAGATAGTCACTTGAAAGCCGAACTCTACACGCATATAAGGCTATAGATGTGTGCATTGTAAGATAACCACTACCAAAAGGTGAAATACTATTCTCTCTCACTTGCTGTTGAGTGACAAAGGTTGCATCTAATGATAATTTAAATATTCTGCCAACAGCTGGGGGTATTCTGCCCCTGCCAAAATAAATAAATAAATAAATGCTTCCCTCTCCCAGAGCAAATGCCTTGTAAGTCTATAGAAAACAAATTAGGAATGCGTTATTCTCAATGAAAAAAGTCTCCACAAGAGCTATAATTTTATTTTTTTAGTGCATAGAATAACATAAATCAAAAGAAGCTATAGTCTACCTTGTGTTTTGACTACTTTGACCCTCTTCAACCCCTGCCAATTTTTATCTCATTTTTGTTTAACTTTGTACATCAGAGTTTAATTTTAAACCTGGTCCTGAAGACAGTGATGTATAGGGTACATCAAGTACAGCTTAAATTACCCTCTCCCCAGTGATTTGAAGTTGAGGGGAGGGTCTTACTACGCAGCAGGGTGGGAAAGAGAAATGGTCAGATGTTGCCCTTTGAACCTGACCACCCTCAGCTACAGCAACATTTATGCCAGAACATCATTTATTGATTTTATTATATTTTAGGATCTCTTAAAACTGTTGGTGAAGTTTGCCATATATTAATTTTTGACACATGCATATAAAACCAGAAATATAGGTTGAGCAGAAACTATAAATATAGACAACACTGCCCAGTAAACTTACATCCTTTCACTTATAGGTTTCTATTTCAGCTGATCATTCCGAGCAGCCTGTCTTTGAAAATAAATGTCACCCATCTGATAAGGTAACCAATTTGAAGATTAAAGCTGCATTTCAGGATTAAAGTTTTTCTGATTTGATTATTGTTGTGGCTTGTAGCAGTAGAAGATAAATATTAATAAAATGTTAAAGTCCAATTCTGCTCACTTTACTCATGTGACTCATTTTATACCATGAGGCTGAACAAATTATGCAGGATTTGGCCCTTAAACTCAGCATTGACTGCTCTGTTTTCTCAGTCCACTAAGAATAAGTCTCCCGTGAAACGTTACATGTACCCGGCAAACTCCTGAACCCACTGCTGCCACAGAAAACTCACACTGATGGGTAGCTCTGAAAACTCGCCATCCAATTATATACCACAGAGCTATGTATCTGTTTTTATTGAGGAGAATAAAAACCACAAGAAGCGCTCTACAACAGACCACAAAATGGGTTTGGCACCTGTGTCTCCTCGGAGCTGAAGTTTCGGAGTTGTGTTATCACGTGGCCTGCTGACCCCGGGAGAGCAACGCTGACCTTGTCTTACACGCAGAAGTCTATTGCTATGACTCCCCTGAGAGCACAAACCAGCTGCAAACTGCTGCAATGATTAACCCTTATGTGTTGTAGATGTAACAGCGAGTCATGGTAATAAAGCTTTCACTGCATAACAGATCTCTTGCTTTGTAAATTGTTGCTCTTATCAGCTGCACTCGAGGATGTTATCCCTTCTCTGTGAAGCATGACTGCTGTGTTGTTCACTGGAAAGGCTACCAGATCTATAAAGCCTGTGATATTTATTCAATTGCTTTGGAGAATAAGACAGAGAATACGCTTTGTTTAAACTAAAAATGCACTGTGTGAAAACAAAAAAAAACATGAAATACTCATACATATGAAACAATATATTAATTAAAATCCAGAATGCCTGTAGCAGATTTGAATCTGGGAACACCAGATTTGCTATAACAGACAACTGCGTTGTTCCACTGAGTCCAGGCTGCTGTTTGTGGAAGTAATTTATACCTAACGTTTTGTAAAAACGCAAACTCTTCGAGCCTGTGATGTACCTGGACAATTACAGAGTTTTGACGTTTAGCTGGAAACAGAATGCTTGTAGCAATCAGCACTCACCACCCCAAAACATAAGCAGTGTAGGTGTCATTTTGTCATGCATTTCAAATATCAGACCTAATTCCATGCTTTCCTATTTGCATAGAAGCCAATGGGAGTTTTGAGCGTGTATCAGCCTATAATCCAAACTACAAGCCTGTTAACAGACCTTGGCTTCCCCAAAAATGTGATGCCTTTTATCTTGGCATGCTTCCTACGCTCCAGCCCCTCCCTTGCCAAATCTATGGCCACATCAAGGCTGTGAGAGAAAAGGTGACCTTAATGTAAGCCACGGTACGATATGATACTATCTGCTTAAGTCTGCAAGAGCCAGACGTGGTATCTCTGAGAGATGGAAGCTGGTGTGTGTATCACAAGGACTGTCGCTGCCCACAGTCGCAGATTCAGAGGGACTTACCAACATCCCAGCAGCCGAGCAGAGTGAAAAGGATTTGTTCAACGTATCCACCCCTCGAAGCAGCAGCTCTGTGTGTTTTAGGGGCATGGGACTCCCGGTCCTTGCTGTTGCCCCTGTCTCTCTGAAGCTCAGAGGTTGGGCAGACCAAAAGCATTGCAGGGCTCTGTCCACCGCTCCCCGGGACAGTTTATATTTTTTACACATACAACGTTTTTCAAAGGATAAAACCAGCTTCCAGGTTTGTGAATTAAGAAAAAAAAGTCCCTTTGGTATAAACAGTGGAAAAGTAAATTCAATTTAATGAAACAAAAAATGGTTTCCCTAAAAAAACTCAGGTGTTACGAGTTTTGGGAGCGGCATTCAGATATTGTAAAATGTGATTGTGAAAGCCCTTGCCCTGTTTGGGAGTGTAGTAGACCAATGTCACCTGCTAAGTACAGGTTGGGGACAGGTATTTGGGAAAACTTTTTCAGCCTAGGAGTGACAGCTAGGAGGGAGGCTGCAGTGAAGATGGGTTTCCTTGCAAGGTGCCCTGGTGTTCAGGGGGAGCAGGTTAGTGCCCTTTGATAAGAGGTAGGTTAACACTACTCTGTGGGCTGTTACTCATCCCTTTCTCTGTCTCTTTTAATCCCATTACTTTGCCTTGCCCTTAACAAAACGGAGCCGTGCTTGGGCTGGCCTTGCCGGGACTGTACGAGGTATTCTTCATTCCTCACCAAGGAAGAAGCTGCTCCGGATTAACGATGCTTTGCTGTTTGGTACCCAGACTCATCTGCTTGAAAACCACTGCAGATAGTTTCATTGTGTAAGTTAGGCTAGTCAGGGTTGTTCCTCACTCATTAGCACAGGGAGCGTTTTCCTGCAGGGACTGCAGATGAAAGCAATGAGGTTATTCTTCTCTTTCCTCACCTCCATATTCCTCCATAGGCATATAAGTGGTGTTATTTTAACACCAAAAACTGTACTTAAAAAAATATACTATCAAAAACTCTGCAAGTCCTGCTATAGCAAATACAGATAGAAAGACAATGCCAAAACAGTTAACAACTTCAAACCTGGCAGAGACAGGGAGAGGCAATAACTTCACGTACTCCCTGATCAACTCCAGCAGCTCCTGTTTTTCTCTGACTAGCTGCTGTGGTCTCCCAGGTGGAGACTATTGATCTCTGAAGGGAGGAGAAGCTGCCTGTTCCCTCTTTGGGAGGGTGGGGAAGGGTCTCTTGGTGATGCCACCTTGCATCCTGCCTGGCTCCTGCAAGTGTGAGCGGCTGGTGAGGAGGAGGAGGAGGAGGCAGTGGGCTCCAGCTGCTGTGGGGCTGTGTCCTTACCTGGGGGCCCACGTTTGGTAGCTGGGTAGGCCCTGGCTGCCCTTCCACATCTTATCTCTGCTCTGGCTGTCACTCCTGTTTCCAAGGTACTGTTGCCCTGGTATTTGGTTACTCAAAGGGGAAAAAGAAGCAACAAATTTACTGAAATTATCTTGAGATTATTCTGTTCTCTTGTGGGGTTTCTGTCTGAAGGGGGTATCTACTCTATTAACTCCCATTAATATCAAACCTCTACTATTAATAGGATTTGCATATGGAAAGGAAGAGGATTGACCTTTAAATTCATTAAATAAAGCAAATTTTAAAAAATAATTTTAGTTAAAAGCATTAGCGTGATGAAAAATACAAGAACAAATACATAGACATCAGTATCTGGGTTTTTGTTAACAGTAACGAGCAAATTATTGCAGGGGAAGCTTTACATCATTGCAATACATATTCTAGCCTCCATACGGATATATGTGATGTGGGGTTATCTTTGTATGGCTCCTGTTTTAGAATATATTTTCTTCTTATAAAATAGCCTCTTTTTAACTCCCTTTGGGGACCTCCTTATAAATGAGGAACTGATCCTCAAGGGACTGGCCTGGCTAGAAGAAGTGTGTTATTAAAAAAAAAAAAAAAAAAAGCATATTAGAATACTAAGCAATATAATTAGCTCATTTCTTTGTTTTTTTAGAAAACCTTAAAAAATGTATAGCCAAGTTTTAATTAAACATATTCTCTGGATGTTTGAATTGTGTAAGAATTAGAAAATCCTGTTGTATTTTAGAGGGATTAATTGCATCACTCGCAAAGCAGCTACAGTGTTGTTAGTAAGTGATGTTTGCCCACACAGCTGGGGCCACAAGCTGCCCCTCAGAGGGGCACTCTCGGCCCATGAGTGGCAATGAATGTATTCATCTAGTCTTTTACATGGGAACAGACATAGGATCTCTATACCAAAACTGGCTAAATACGCAGCTTCAAAATATTATTGCTCCTAATAATAAATATTGATTTACATGTGCTGAAAAGCTTCTGTTGCCTTCACAGCAAGTAGTCTAACATATAATTAGATTAGTAACATTTTTACCACCATATTGCTTTTCGAGTCTGATTCTTGAGGCATGAATGTCCAATGGTCTCTGGATCTCTGGCATCGCTCTGCTCGTAGGTCTTAACCCATCTGTGTCTCAGCTTTCCAACACAGCCCTTTGTAAAGTACTTTGAGATACTCAGATCAAACTTGCTGCCGGTTCAAAGCAGTATTAATCAGTATTTTGCGCCATTTTGGTATGCAGCTCAGTCTCTGAATTCAGCTGTTTATTCTGTTCCTGTTCTACCTCAGGCCCCCACAAGTGGGAAGAGGTCAAACCGTTCAGGTTATTCTTCTCAGGGCTCAGCTGATGTCATCTGCTGAATACAGCTCCAGACATCTGAAGTTGGTGAAATTAAATAAAGTGTGAGCATCCTTTGGTCTATAGTTCTTTGCCTTTAAAACAATTACTCATGGTAACCTTAACAATAGTATATTAAGAAAAAAAAAAGTCTTCATAAAAGAATTTAGTGTTAGGATGGAGCTCTGCCTGATATTAGAACAATTATGGAGCAGATGCATCCACTCTGAACAAAGTGACCTTTTCATCAAGTTACAAAACATTAAAGGTTAAAGAATGTTTGAAAGGAAGTTAATACTTTTAAAACATTAGAAAAAAATGCCATTCTTTCAAGACCTGAGCAAAACCAGTGGGAAACTATAAGATGACTGTTTAGGAACATCCAGTCATAATTTAAGCAATTCTTATTACAGAAGATTATAAGGTATTTTGCATCGTCTGTTTTATTTTAAAATTAGAAGTGCTTTTTCAGGGAAGAAATGAGATTTGATAGGAAGAAATACCTAATGAAAGAAATCTGCTCTAAAGCCGGTTAATTGCGATTTTAAAGTCACATTTCTTTATCTCCATTGTGTACAGATGACATGAGAACAAAGAGAGGGAATCAATGAGGGTGTCAGATTTTCTTAGTTTCCACATTTCAGCTGACCTGGACGGTGAAAACTCGAGTCACCACTAAGAGGGAACGGAGCAGCCCCCCTGCCTCGGCGCTTCCCCGCGCCCCCGGGAGCACGAACGGACCTTCACAGCCGTGACCCGGCTGCGGGGACGCAGCTCCTGCTCCCAAACCAGCCGCCGGGGAGGGGGGACAAGCGCACGGGCTTGGGCTGCCCAGTGCGAGGAGAGGCCGGGGCGCGTCCCCCGGCAGCTGCCCGCGGAGGGGGGCTGCAGCCCCGGGGGCGCGGGGCCTGGGCAGGGCGGCTGCTCCCACGCAGCCCATTGGCATTATTTTTATCATTTTTTTCTTGGAGAAAGGGTGAGGGTGGAGGATGCTGGGTGCCGGACGGGCCGCGTGTGCGGAGGCCCGCGGAGAGGCAGGGGCAGCGCTGTTCCAACGGCTGCACATGCTCTGCGCCACCCGGGCCCCGCGCGCTTCATACTTAATAAATTTAATAACGCCCTTCTGAACGGTAGTTGCCGGGCATGCTGGGGAGCGGGGATTTGCGACCCGGCAGCCCCTCTATATGTCTTTTTTAAACGCTCGCTGGCCGCGTGCCACGCCGGGGCCTACCGGCCTGCACAGCATCATTCCCCGGATCAAAGAGGCGCGCGGAGGGAGGGAGGAGGCCGGGGCCGGGGCCGTGGGACCGGCCGCGCCGCCGGCAGCCGGTTGTGATGCTCAGCGCGGTGCCCGTCCCCTCGGGGGTACCCGGCTCCCCTCCGCGCACCCCCAGCTCTTTTGGGGTACGTGTGGGGGGGCGGTTGTACCGCTTCTTGTCCCTTGGCGGAGAGTAGGGAAGCGGTGGGGCTTGGAGTGTGCCCGCTGCGGATAAAGGTGCGTTATTGGCAGCTGGATAACTTTTTTTTTTTTTTTAAGAGAAACTTGTGTCAAGCACTATGTGCAAATCACTGAAAAAAAAAACCGTCTGGGAAATAAGTTTCTGTGAAAAGAAAGAAGGATTTTGCTCGGGGTTAGGCTTCATCAACTTCCCACTTCATATATTTTTTCCTTTTTTTTTTAAAAAAAAGAAAGTGTATCTGCACAACAAAATCTTTATTGCATTAAATCACAGGCGGTCAGCAAAGGAACAGCTGTGTTAGCTGTGCAATGAAAACTTTCAGGTGATGTGAGAAATAAGAGGGGAATCCCTGCCCCTTCTCCTAGACCCTCCAAATGCCTTTCAAATTAGCCAGCTCTGAGGATCACTGCCAGTCTCCATAAAGGCGTTCCCAAAGCCTGCAGCTAGTAAAACTTTCTTTAGGTAAAATTAGCTAAACCCTTCTGCTAACACAATAGCTTTTGTTGTCACATATGGTGGAGTTCCAGGATCTGTAACTATTTTTCATAAAAGATTTTCCTACTGCCCAAGTGAATACATTACGCTACAGTAGCTCTGAATGGTATCGCTTATTTCCTTCAAAGCAGCGGCCGACCGCTTCTCCAGAGACCCTAAGTCCTTTCAAGGGAGTGGTGGGGGGGGAGGAGTGATAATGCAGCGGGACCGAACCGCGACCATAGCTTTTATTTTAGTACGCATCCTCTCCAAAAAGCGCAGACCCTGGGAGAGCGGCAAGTGCCGGGAGCGGGGCGGCGGGGGCTCGGGGCGGGTGCTGGCCGGGCCAAGCGGGGCTCGCCGCCCCCGGGCTCTGCCCGGAGGAAGTCCGGCTGGGGCGAGTGGGGGCCCGGGCAGCTCGGAGGCTGCAGCCCTGCCCCGGCCGAGCGGCACCGCAACACGCGGCGGAGCCTCTGCTCCTCCCGCCCCGCCGCGGGGAGCGACGGACGGAGGGAGCGGCCGGTGCGGGCACCACCCGGCGCGGCCAGCTGAGCGCCGGGCCGCGGGTGCGGTGGGGTGCGGGTCGCGCTGCCCCGCTCCGCCCGGCGGCTGGGGCGGGGGCGCCCGCGCGGGGCCGGCCCGCTCCGGGAGTCCCCTCGCGGCGCCCGGCGGCTTCTTCCCGACCCAAAGTTTCCCCCCACCCCCGTGGGTTGTTTTTTCTCGGGGGGAGGGATAAATTTCTGGTATCTGGGGTTAGGCGGGCAATTACTTTCAGCTCCAGACGGAAGCTAATCGATTCGGACAAGATTACCTACAGCTAAAGAGGAATGCTTCAAAATACTACGACACTGGGCGTGCTTACACTTTTCTGTTTTCCCCATGCTCTTTCCGAAATGCCTGGTCCTGATCGCAAGGACACTGCTATCCCAGTTCTGATTTTCTGGGGCTTATTACATGTCAGAACTGTAAAAGTCCTCCGGACAATTTGCAGACAAAACATCTGGTTCGTTAAAGCAAAGCTACTGGACTAAGACAAACAAACTTTGCTGCTGTGTAAATTCACTTACCCAAACAATTTACATTCAACCAAAGATTTTAGCCCGAAGAAAAACTTTTATTCATTTGTATTCAGGAGGTTTGGGAATTCATAGGCATTTAAAAATATTTTTTCCCTAATAAAGTTATGTAGATACTACAAAATGTCTTTGTTCTCTCCTCAGATTATTATTGCTGTTATAATGGTTATTGACAACACTTTGTACGTTACAAAAGTGAAGTATCGTTTTCGGGCGTGGGCAGTGTTGTTTTTAAACAAACTTGTCGGATCCATACTCATCTAGTCCAGCCTTAATGAAAACTGTTTTTTCTTTGTTCTTCGCCGGCAGAAACCGAAGTACTTTTCGCACACTTTCTGCATTTCGATGGGGTGCCACCGCGGCGGTGGGAAGGAGGAGAGGTTTTTTTTTCCCCGGGACGGCAGGCAGCGGTGGGTGCCCGGCGCGGCTGCGGGATACCGCGCTCCCCGCGCCCGGGTGATGCCTCCCCGCCGCTCTCGGAGCCCTCGTCTCCGCTCCTGGAAGAGCTGCGGCAGGTGAGGCGCCCCGGCCGCCCTGCCCCGCGCCTCTGCCGGGCCCGACCCCGGCCCCGGCCCCCCCCGCTGCCAGGACCCCGGCCCCGAGCGCGCCGCCGCCTCCCTCGACAGCTCGCTCCTCTCTCCGCGGGGCACCCGCCGCCCCGCAGGGCCCCGGCTCGCTGCTGCCCAGCCCTTCCCGCGTGTCCGGGGGACGCTGGGCTGGCCAGGACCTGCTGGGTCCCCGCCGGCTCCTTTGCTCGGCTGGAAGGGGTGCGGGCGTCCCGCAGAGCCCCCGCTGCGGGGGGCGAGGGGAGCGCGCCCAGGGACGGGGCAGTTGGCGCGGCGGGTTTGACCCCTCTGAAAAGCAATCGAGCGATGCTCACAGATGAGTCTCCGGGAGCAGCTACACACGCACATGGGGACCTCGACGCACGCCTCTGCCTTCCTTGTTTGCAGTGAACAAGTGGCGAAACATCAACACGCTGCTCGGGAGAGAAAGGTTAAAGCCCGAAACACGCTGGTTTCTAGGAGGCAGCTGTTCCAAGTTTAATAAACTTCCTTACTGATCCTCTCTGGCTGTTCCCACACCCAACAGCTCATGCCAGTGGTCCTTTCCTCAGCCCAGCCCGCTGCCTCCGCTCGGACCTGGGTGCCGGAGAGGGCTTTCTTGGGGAACTGTTGTGAGTTTTCATCTAGGGGAATGAAATGAGCAGTGAGAATATACAACAAAGGAGGGCACTAAACGGTGTGCACTGCTGAAATAGAAAATATTCTTAGCTGATGGAAAGTTCAGGAGTGATGGTTATCTAATTATGGGACTAATAAATAATTGGTACCTCGGTTTAAAACTGCTGGGAAGAGCCAGCTTAGAGCTGAGCCTCATGTGCTGAGTCTTTGTAGATGGAGTCTGTACAGTCATCGATTTTATACATTATGTTTGTAAATGTTACACTTAATAAAATTATGGGTTCTGTCTCTCTGAAATAGATGGTGACCCTCAAAGAAGCTGATGCACATGAAGGAATCTGCATTTCCCTCTGTAATTCGTCTGATAGAAAGTTCAATACATTTTTTTTCTTCCTTAAAATACTGGATATAGTTCACAACAAAATTATTCCACAACTTCCTGAGCGTTTTGGCAGTGAGAGTTGTGAACGTGTAAGTGCAGTGCACGTGTCTGTGTGCATGTATATGTGCTGCCTCTCTCTCTCTCTCACACACAGATGAGAGTGATGATTTTCTAATTGAACTCACCAAGTTCTTCCAATTACTGTTTACAGGAAGTTTAACTTTTTTCATTCACCCCCCAGTCCCAAATCAGAGCACTCTTACAAGCCCGTTGTCCTCCACCGCCAGCGCTTGTGGCCCGCCCTGTGAAAAGCAAGGTAAGTGTTGTCAGACAAACCTCACCGTACAGCGGGGCTGGTGATTTTCTCGCAAATGTTTGTTTTAGTGACACCGTTCAGCTGCTGAGGTTGCAACCTGCCAGCATCTTCCACGCAGGCTGTACTTCTGCGAGAAGGAGAGCTCTGCTAGGGAATCTGTTAAAATACATATGCCGCTAAAGTCATTAATACATGCATGTAGCTGAGCAGGAGAGCGAGAGGAGGGCTGCACCCCCGTGAAGCTAAGCCGAGCCTGACCAGCCCCCGCCGAGCCGCCTTGCCCAGCCCCGGCCCCGCTCGGGCGGCCAGCGGCGGGCACGCAGGCAGGGAGCTCACGGTGCATCCTGCGGGTCAGGCATAACATACAGCTAGTGAAAGATGAGCAGATTTAGGGAGAGGGAGGTGGAAGGGAAAAACTTCTTGCAACTTGCCACCCCCCGCCCCAAAATTAGTGGTTTGCCGCTGCAGCGTGTTCCTCAGGACGCCCCGCAGCCAAGTCACGGAAGATCAGGACAATTCCTGGCTTTGGAGAGGGCTCTCGCACATTTAAGAATAGCCTTTACAGGACTGAAATGACTAAACACGCTTTATCACTTTTATTTTGCTGTAGTTTTCAGGGCGTTTCACCAGCGCCTGGCGGCAGGCTGACCGTGCCTGGGCTCCGTACGGCCGGGCAGGCGGGACGCCGGTCGGGGCTCCCCGCGGAGTCTCCCAAAGTTTCTTTCAGCCTCTCCCGCTCCAGAGCTCAGAGAAATCCCCGAGCTGCGCAGCGGCCGCCGGCTCGGCCAGCCGCCTCCTGAGCCCGAAGTTCCCCTGGCTCCCAGGCTCCGTGTTTAAGCCGGTGCCGCCGAAGCCATCGCCCCGCGGAGCCGGGCTGAGCGCGGCGCGACCGCCCCTGCCCCTGTCCCCGGCCGCATCCTTCGGGGGGGGGGGGGGGCATAAATTATTTAGGCTTTCTCTTTCCTAATTCCTGCTTAAAGGGGGAGGAGGGAGAGAGGAAGGAGTTATTAATCGCAGTCTAGCCCTCTCTGTTTTCCAAGGCTGTCTAACATTTGTAAATACTTATGCTGCGGCTGGTCTCCTCCTTCCTGCTTAAGTTGTTTAGTATGTTGGTTATTTGTACCGAACCCCGGTCTGCGTTGTGTCTGATGTGTTGTCGTTGCAATGTGCAGCCAGGGTGACACTGATGGATGCGCCAATGGTGAGACGGACAGATGTTAGGGCGGATCTAGCGGCATGCACCGCCACGGCGGAGCCCGCCCGCCCGCCCGGGGCTGCCAGCCTGCCGCAGCCCCGCGCCCCGTCCTGCTGCAAGCGCACACTCGCACACACACACAGGGATTTTTTTTTTTTTTTTTTTTGGGGAGGGGGGGAACGTCTCAGTGTCGTCTCTTAAGCAGATCTGATCGCTCCTTCTGTGAGCAGATACTGTAACTGTGAGGAGCAACCTACAAGTATCAATGAGATGGAACTGAGCGAATTTGGCAGCAGAAGCGGCAATTGACAACTCACCATTTTCTTGTTTGCAAGAAATGTTTCGTTTTCCCCCAACAGTAGCAATCTCCCGGGGACTTTAGGCGACTGCGATTTTTTTTTTTCATCCTAAAGATCAGCTTAAAAAAAAAAATCGGCTCATAACAATAATAATCCAAAAAAAAAATTCCCAAACCTTCTCCACCCTTCATGTAAAGTGTTTGAATTTCCTGCAACTTGAAAAGGAAAGCGAGAGCAAACGAGCGGCACGGCGGCTTTATAAGATGTGAAGACGCAACAACATCTGCACTTAGTCAGGTATTTGGAATTATCCCAAATCTCGAAGAATGGGGGCGAGTGGAGATTTTTTTGATCTTACCGTAAAAGTGAGATCATCCTTTTTTTTAATTCCTTCCCCGTGAACTTTAAAAAAAAAAATAATCTCTGCTGGTGTTTTTTTTTGTTGTTCTTTTTTTTTCCCCTTCACTTCTCCCTAGCCCAGGCGGCCTGCGCAGCGCGGCGGTGCCGGTGCGGGTGCGGGGCCGCCGTGCCCGGGCGCAGCGCGGCGGGGGCGGGAAGAGGCCCGCGCGCCCCCCGCGCCGCCCCGGCCCGGCCCGCCCCGCTGCTGCGCGGCCCCGCCGCCCAGGGATGCACAATCAAACCCGCAGCACATCGATCCGCCGGCGCTCGCTGAACTGAGCGCGGAGGCTCGCCAGTGAACTTGGACCAAAAAAAAAAAAAACAGACCCAAAAAGAGAGAGGGAAAAAAGGCCCCAAAAAGAGGGAAAGAGAGGGAAAAGTGACCGTCCCCGAAGAGCCGGGCGCGCGCTGGGCGCGGGAGTGCGCGGGCGCTGCCCGCTCCCCGGCCGGCCGGCGGCACCGCGGGGCAGGGCGCAGCGGCTCAGCCGGCGGAGACGCCGCCGTTAACGGCCGCCGGCCGGAGCGGCCCCCGACACCCTGCCCGCCCGGCCGCCCGCAGGCGCGAAGCGGAGCCCGGGCGGCTGCGGCGCCAGCCAGGTGGGAGCCGGCGGGCTGGATGAGTGCCGGCGGGCGGCCAGCTGCCCGGCGCGCCGGTGAGTGGGGCCGGGGCGGGCGGCGGATGGAGGTGCGGAGCGAGGCGGGGGCTCGGGTTGCCGCCGCCGCCGCTGTCACCTCGCGGGGCGGCCGGGCTCCGCGGGGAGCGGGCTCAAGCACCGGGGGCGGGGGGCCAGGCCCTCATCGGAGCGGGGGGGGGGGGGCAGAGGCGGGGGGCAGCAGCGCGTCGGGAGGGTCCCGTGCCCCGGCATGGTGGGGGGGGGCTCCGGCGGGGAACGGGTGTGCGCGGGGGCGGAAAGGGAAGGGCTGGCGGCGGGGAGCGGAGTGGAGCGGGCTGCCTGCCCTGCCCGGGAGCGCCCGGCGGGCCGAGCCCCTCCGCCGCTGCGGGCTGCTGAGGAGAGCGGCGGCCGCGGCGGGCGAAGTTGGGCGGCGGAGGGGGCGCGACGAGGGGGGGGCGCCACACCGCCGCCGCCGTGGCCGTGGCCGTGGCCGTGGCCGTGGCCGTGCCCGGCCGGGTGCGGGCGGTCCGGCGGCGCGATGCGCAAAGAGTGAAGATGCCGTCCGGGGCGGGAGGCGGTGGGACCGCGGTGCCCCTCGCCCTCTTTGCGGACTAGTTTGAGTGACACTGCGATCATCTCGTTTCCCTTCAAGCTTCGCCTGTTGCCGTCGCCGCTCCAGCGCCGAGCCGGGAGCCGGAGAGTGGAGAGCGCAGGCTGAGGCTCCGCCGACTCCTGCCAAGAAATCCCCCGTCTTTATGCCGTGATCTCCCAGCTCGGCCAGGCACCGGGGGCGCAGGGTGGGGTGGGGGGGACTGCGAGCTCTCCCCAGCCCTCCCGCCTGCACACCTCTTCGGGGGGCTTCCCCTCCTCCTTCCTCCGGGGCGATTTGTCAAACTTCCCCCCTCTTCTGCCAGCAGCAGCAGCAGCAGGGCTGTCCTCTCCTCTGTGCCGCCTCCTCCTCCGCCGCCGCCTCCTCCTCCTCGGCATCGTGTATGCACAGCAACAAAAAATATATCCCCAACCCAGCCCTCGAGCCGAGACTGGAGCAACTCACCGGATCTCTGGGGCTAAAGCAACTCTTCCCACCCCCGCGCCCCGGCAGCCCCCCCCCGCCGCCGCCCGCAGGAGCCCAGCATGCCGAGGAGGAAGCAGCAAGCGCCCCGGCGCGCAGCAGGTACGAGCCGCCTTCCCCGGCCGGTTGTTTCTCCTCCGGCTCTTTCATAACCGCTTTCCAGCGGGCTGAGCCCGTCGGTCCGTACCGGGCTGGCTCCCGGCCCCGCTCCCCGCGGTCGCACGCTGCATGCCGTGGATTTTGCAGAGCAACTCTTGGTCTGGAGGCACAACACTGTGGCGCGTGTCGGGGGGTTGGTTTTATTTTATTCTTTTTCCTTGGGGTGGCAGGGCTAAGGGCACATGAAAGCCCTTTCCCTACTTTGGTACTCGCTTTGATTTATTCCTAGCTCTGCCATCGCCCGGCTCGGTTCGGGGGGCAACACTTTGTGAAAGCCAGGCGGGTATGTGCAGGCACATACTACATGTACACGTATGGTCCGTGTGGCTCGAGGGGTGGGGGAAGGAGGCGAATTTTATTCATTTCCAGCCCCTACTTTGGCACCTACTTTCCTTCTCTCCCTTGTAGTCTCCGTTCTTCTCCATCCTCTTCCTTCACAGACAAATGGTTTGTGAAAGCCAGTGAAAAGACTCTTTTTCTTATTTATTTTTTTTTTTCTGTAAAAAGAGATAGGGTATGTATAAATACATGGTAGGCTGTGAATGAAGTGGTAGGGACAAAGTGATTTGCAGGGTATGCAGTGTTACTGGAAGATCCAAGCCCAGAACTGGCTGCTTTGCCCAACTTTTATCTTTTTCTCTCTTCCCCTTGTACTGCACTGGAGGTGTCTCTGCCGGACAGACAGACCCACCTAGTCAGTCACTTTCTTTGGCAACCTCCTCTGTTAATCCTATTGATTTCTTATTTATGAGTCCAGATGAGAAGCTGCAAAGGAAACCAAAGGAAAAAAAAAAGGGTCTGTGTATTGTCAAATGACTGGCAAATGTTTCTGATAGTGCCTTTACAATTTCCTCCATATTCCTTTTTTTTTTTTCCTTTTTAGAAATACTTTTTGAGGCTTTGTCCTGGTGAAGTTGGTTGTTTTGTTTTCCTTATGACAGAAATGTCAACTCCTGTTAAGCAGTATTTTTTTTTGAAAAGTCAAATTGAAAAGAAAACAGTAAAAAAAAGCCCCACATAATTTTACAGTAATCCTTAGTTGGGGATATGTGGGCTGGAAAAGGTTTCCTTGGCCTGTTGCCATCCTTGATTTGATGGCTGATTGATCGCCTGTCATCTGGCTGCCTTTGATCTATTCATTCCCGATAAACATCAA
>NC_090669.1:11135890-11163390 GCF_013368605.1 Nyctibius grandis | reverse complement strand
AGGAGTTACCAGGAGATCATAAAGTACCTGAAAGCTCTTTGCCAATGCCATTACCTGGCTAGTTCGGGCAGTAAAGGTGCGACTCTTCAAGACTAATCTAAGTTCGTATTTTAGACTTAATTATAAATTATTAATTAATTCTGTCAGGACACATGTTATTAATTATGACTCTCTTTTCTTCGTTCAGAGCAGCTGTGGGGAATCGCGTAAGTTCACTGTGTTTGTTGGTGTGGGAGTTTGCCAGTGAGGAGCTCTCCATCCCCAGCCTGCCTCACCTTTACCTCCTATCCTCCTCATCCTGGGGATTACTGTTAAACAGCAACACTAAACTTGACATCGCTTGGAATAAATACAAGTTTTTTTACGGAGGTGGTTTTTAGGTCCTGTCCATAAATAATTCTTGTTTCGGCAAGGCTGTATGGTGATGGGGAGGTCAAAAGGGCAGCGACCAGGCTGTGATGGGGAGAAGCAAAGCAGTTTTCATGCCCGTCCGCCAAACTCCCGCCAAACTTAACACGTTAGCTTAGAGGAAAGACCTGGTTTATTATTCATTTGGAATGATTCAAATTCATTTACTCTTGTTATTCCCCTCCTTAAATTGAGCCCTCTGTTTCAGTTTCTTATGTGTTCTTTGCAGAATGCATGTTGCATAAAATAGGCAATTTTTAATGAACAATTTAACGTAAATCGATTCTGAATTTAAATTAATATTAATGAAGCTTTGAGTGAATTTATTTTGCATACGTAAAGGCTTGTAACTCTTTCACCCATACACTCTTGTCTTTATGTACTAACAGTTTGGTTAGGTGAATTGGCTAGTTTCCATATTTCACGATTAAAAAACTTTAAGGGATTTTACATGGATATTTGTGGTAGTGCAGCTTTATGCAGGTTAGTATCTCTATTAAAAATGTACCCGCCTTTATATTCAGATTTTTGTAGTTAACATTTTACCGTGTTACCCCGCTGTTTCTATATATTTGTTTCTACTTTGGTTTCACCTTTATGCTTAGAGAAAAAATTATTCCAACAATAGTCACCACAGTCAAGATGTTTTCTTTCTTTGGCTTACGTCTAATGCATTATGTATTTAGGAATGATGGGATGTTCTATAATTAATTCTGTTAGATGTAATTGCTATAATCACTTTGATGCTACACATAATAAAAGTAATATGGTAAGCATATGAAAAAATATAAACACCTTATTGTAACACTTTATGTAAAATTCTTTTTAAAATCTTCTTTAGAGTGGAACCTCCACTTCCGTATTTTGTCAGAGCTAACATTTATTTTAAAGTACGTTACTTAGGAAGTGAATGAATTCTAGATATTGAAAAGATTCTGACTGGCAGGTTGTCTTATACGTGCGTGTGTATATCTCTGACTGTACTCTATTAAAGATGTAGTTCATTAAGAAGCCAATCTTCAGCGTTGCTACAAGTGACACATAAATATCACCGTATATCTCATGAAATAAGAGGCAAATTTGTACATTGTATTAAAAGCCAGTACATAGTAAATAACACAGAAATGGAGGTGTACAGTGGAAGGCTTCTTTGTAGTGCAAAATTATGGGAAGTATAAAATGTATGAAGGGTAGCATGCAACTAGAAAGGGAGCTTTTCAGGCATAGTCCCAAGTGGGAAAAAAATACTATAGAAGGTTATCCACGCCCTCCCCCCTCTTTTTTTTAACAAGTAGCTTTGAGTTATTGTTTGCAAACACAGTTTTTGATAGAGAGGAAATGAAAAAAATATGTGCAATGAGTTAAGCTGTGTAGCTGATATCCTTGATTCTGTAACAAAAAATGTTAATATGGCCATAGGTCTTAATTAGTTGCACACCATATTTAATGCTGCAAAGGTCACTTGGTTTTATGGTCCAGCTTCGTCTATGAATTTGTGTGTTTCCCCCCAAATTTATATTTCACTCTCCTGTATTTTCTAAGCAATTGAGTGTGCAAATCATGGTTGAAATGCAAACTAGAAACAAGATTAGAAAAATATGTCTAGTGTGGACAAAGAAGAGGTTTTTGTTTTTTTTTTTTTTTGCTAGTGTTATTTTCAAATAATGCACAGTCTTTGCATGGAGAGCAGCAGCATTACATTTAACTTCTGTAAGCTGAACAAACAAACCCCGACCAACCTCTCACTGAATTGTTCTGGGGAAGAACAGAACAGGGTGCTGTTTCTGAGTATCTCTGGGACTGGGCTCGGTGCCTGCAGTCCTTTCCCTGCTAGGTCAAGCCTGTTGCTGGAGGGCCAGATCTCAGCAGGGGCCTCCCAGAGCCTTGGCGAGGCTGCTCAAGACTGGCAGCCATCAGTCATCCATCTGTGACACAGAGTCTGTTTTTGATGGCAGGGATGATAAAAGGCCTGGGAACTGTATAGGCCCTTGTAATCAGGGCCAGTGCTGACATCCTTCTCAACTTTGACAGCTTCTTCCTTTTCTCTCTTCACCGCCAAGACTGTCTCAACTGGATTTTTTTTTTTCCTCTCTCTTGTTTCATGTACTTGATCAGTCTCAGATGCTGGGAATTATTTTTTTCTGAAGGGAGGGGGAGAGTTTCTTTTGGTTTGTGGGTTGGGCAGGTGTGAGAGGAAGTCTGTTTGGTGTTTTTTTTTTTATTTTTTTTTTTTGTACTGTAGGCCTGTTGCTAATTAATGTTCCTCCATAAGATTCTGTCGGAGTTGAGTAATGTTTTTGATCTTTATGCCTGATAACTGCATACTTAATGAGATTTCAAAGCTGTGAGTGCAGCTCCCTACAATTATTGACAGATGCCTTTTCTTTGCCATTGGGTTCAGCTTCATAAATCCTCCTGCAGTAATGAGGTTCAGAAGTGCCACCCTGCCAGTGAGCTAATGAAAGAGGGGGGGAGGGAGGGAACAGCTCATGCCTGCCTGACACATTTTTTTCCTTTAAAATTTACTATGCAGATGTCAAGCTGTGGGACGATTACTTCAAACATGCTAATTTTTATCTTGCTTTTGTGTCAAGCCTGCATGCCATTTCCGCCCCCCCCCCCCCCAATAATAAATAAAAATAGAAACCTCAACATATTTAAATTTTATCATGGATCATAACTATTGAAGACTTTGATATATGTGTATTCTTTTGCAGTTTCCAGTCAGTGGAGCAGTTTTTTGAAATCCGAAGGGCAGAGAGAGGATAAGGAAAAAAAAAAAAAGGGGGGGGGGGGGGGAGGGGGAAGCTGCCTGGGCCGCCCGTCGGCCTGCCCTGACCGTGCACTTGAAACATCGGAGATTTCATTTTTGAGTTCTGAAACTAAATCCTGGTGGAGAATAGCCGCGCCACGCCAAACAGTCGATTTCCTTTTCAGCAGAGCCATACATCACTGACCCGCCCTTCCCTCCCGACAGAATGACATGTGTCATTTATCACTCGGGCCCTGCCAGGCCGCGCCGGGGGGGCTCCCTTCCAGCTCCGCTCCCCATAACCCGGCCTGGTGAGGGAGAGCGCCGGGCCGGGGGCTGGCAGAGTCACTGCAGAGGTTGTGTTCTCTCATATTGTCTGCTAAGTCGCCTTGTTCAACCCCCTGAAGATCTTCCCCTCCTGTTTTCTTTCTCTCTCACTCTCTTTTTATTTCCTTTTTATTTTTTTTCCCCCCTTAGTTTGGCAGTTGGGACAAACTGGCTGACACGTATCATTCAAGCCGCACCAGCTTGCTGGGGGTTGTGTAAATGAATCTGGGAGCTCTTGGTTTCACATGATTCAAACGTGCATTATTGAAGATGGATGTTCCTTAAAAAAAGATTGATGATGGATATCAGGCTTATAGTGCCATTTATCATTTTGAATATTATTTAGACTTGCCGTGTAAAGCTGTAACTTGAGAGTTGGATGAGCCGGGACAGAATGGAGGCCTCGACGTGCACGTCGTGATTGATGGCTTTGCTTTCTCATTGTTTGTTACCAGATACTAGCCGGTCATTACAGGAGTGCCTTACAATTGTTTTAGGGGCTGGATTTCCGTGGGTGTATGTGTTTGTATAAGAGATACAGGGATGGGCAGAGACAGAGTTAAGTTTTTAGTGAGAGCATTTCAATAATCGTAGAGTGTAGACAAAGCTATGGCCTGTGCAAGGATACAGGCAGTCTTTTACATGAACGCAGAGGCATGCCGTACGTAACACTAAAATATAAGCAGGACTGTGGCTGCTCCAGTGTAGCGTTGTCAGACATTGGCAGTTTCAGTATAAAAATGTGCTTGTGAACAGATTAACACAATCCAGCTTCCTTTTGCTAATAGGCTGAATTTTGGTCCCGTAATTGCAAAGAAAACAAAGTTCTAGAACATAATTTTTTCAGCATTTACATTTTTCTTTTCCGCCCACCCTCTTCACCCAGTGTTGTGAACCTTTGGATCTCGGCGTTCATTGCCAGGTGACCAGGCTGCTCCTGGAGGTGGATAAACTGCCCAGGTAAATAGCAAGGGCAATCCCTTCCCTTTTTGAAGCCCTTTGTCTGGAACCAGGACACCCCCACCTGCTGGAAGAATTAAGGAAGCAGCTTTTAATTGGCAATTAGGGCTTGTCCTGGAAGTACAGGCAGTGACTATCAGGAGATAGACACTCCAGCGATTGAACAGCTTCAGCAATGGGTTGCCAAAACTTCAAGTGATGGGGTGTTTGTGCACAGACATCTCTGGGCAAGTCTACGCAGCCCAGTTAAACTTGTTCTGAGTTGACAAACTATTGAATATTTCTTGCCTGGCACATCAAATGATTGACAGGAATGGTAGGTGAAATTAGATGAGAATGGCTTTCTGTTGAATCAGTCCTGAATTTGCACAGGTAGATGGTATTTTTGAAACACTGCTTGTCACATGAACTTTTTCTTTGATTGTGAGATGCTCTCCTAGCAAGAGGGAATTATAGCAACATTTAATAAACAACATACAGTGTTTAGGTTAAAATGTTTCACTTGAGTTTTATAGAAACAAGTTTTTCAGAAATCTAGTGTTTGTTATCACTTCTACAAATTCAGTTCACTTTGCTTTCGGTTCGCTCAGTTGCCGAAAGTAAGACTGATTCAAGTTTATATACTTCATTCAAGTCCAACATCGTGAGAAAACCCTGAAAAAATATAATATTTTCTATAAAGCCTTCAACAGTGTAAGGTAAAACTTTGATCTCCTACCCCTGCATTTGTGTAACACAGTAGGTAATTGAAGTACAAGTGCCAATTTGCTGGAACAATTGTAAACACACCTTGATACAAATGGCATCGTTGCATTCTTACTGATTAGAAAACTTTGCTATTAATAGACACAAAGTCCATTCCAGGTGTAATTGGTAAGGAGCTGAGTGCACTCATGGGAAGAAACCTTGTTTTGTTTTTTGTTCGCTTTTATTCTTATCCCTTTTTTCAGTTTTATAGCTGGAGACATGATTTATTGCAGCCATCCATCTTTGGGGCTCATCCATCACATCCTGGTTGCTAGGCAATCATGGCAGCAGCTGTTTGCTTTGAATCAGACAGAAAAGTTGTCAATCATCAAAGGCAGGTGAATAGCATTAGAAACACGCTATTGTCAGACGGAATAATTAATCAAAGAGAGAAAAGATAATTAAAAAGATATGACCCTTGCAAGTACTTGCTCTGGGTTGCCTGGAAAAAAGAAAAACTGCCTGGTCTTTTCTAGACACTTAAGCAGCTGAGGGCTGATAAAATATGCACTCTGCAGTGCATAGTTTTTAATTAATTGAAGAAGGTTCAACATTCAAAGACGATGCTGGAGAAAAGTCTGATTATGAGCAGAAGTAATATTTATTGTTTGCATGAAAGGCTTGACATGGAGTTCTAACTTTCTGTCACAAATCTCCTGCATGCTTGCACTAAGCCTCTTTCAGCTTTACTATCTTCGCTGGCAGTTACTAGAGTGTGCAGTTAGTCCGTCCAAGTAAGGGTCCTACGGCTTTCATCCAGCCTTTTCATTCTGGGCCACCTTTTCAGTGTATTGTCTCATTCGGTATCCTGTATAGCAGCTATCAGGGTTGCACTAGCTGTGCCATCAGCAAGGCAGGCGAATCTCGACAAGTCCGCAGTATTGCTCTTCATTCAGTGTAGGAAAGATGTTGAGGCAGTACCTATATCATTTCCAATCAGCATGTGGAATAACAGGCTCTGGTGAGCTGATTCCTGAACCCGTTTTTCCAGCAATCCTATTATTTTTAGCTGGAATGATAAAAAGGATGCTGCAAAGCCTGATTTCCAACTCCTCGGAGTTTGGATACCCTGGTAGTAGATGCAGCATAGGATGCCCCAGCACAAGCAAACACAGGAATGCACTTCTGGTGTAGAGCACCATTGACCCAATGCTTGCAAACCAGACAGGTAGAGCTCACACCGTGTCAGTCTGCAAATTAAGGAGACTGGTTTGAATGCTATAGTTGCCTAAAAGCTGGATGTCTGAAGCTGTAATACTGTAAACTGTCTTTGTGAAAATGGAATATCATATTTTTGATTGTTGGGCAAAGTACTCGCGTAGTCCAAAGAAACCAAACCGCGGACATACTCATCACAGGAGAACATAAGTATGATGATTGCATTATTAGAGTTTATTTAAAAAAAAATTGTAAGTAGTGAAGTAGAGGTGACTGCTGCTTTCCCTCCCTTTGTATTTTTTCATTTTTGATTTCATACTTCCTTTACTCTGTTTTCTAGAACTGGACAAAGAAACTTTCTCCAGCCAGGAGAACTAAACCACTATTTTGAATATCAGTGTCAAACCCCGATATTAGTATTGATTATCAGCAAGATTTTCAAGGATATATGCCGTCGAATATTGGGAATTAAAACTGCAGAATGAAAATCTTGCACACCGTTATTGCACACCCCATCCCTTTCACATTGGCTAATTCCTTGCATTATTCTTTGCGTAATTCTTTGCAGCCGTGTGTCAAAAGCAGCTCTTCTGCTAATTGTGTGTAGCCTGTATCACATTTTCTGCTCTCACACCCTGTTTCACTTGTAGTCATTCCAGTATTTACTTAGGGGAGGAGAGAACACAGCTAAGAAGGGAATGGGGTGCCATCTGAATACTGGGTATGACACATCTGCTGCGTAGAGCTATTCGTTTCAACACGGGTAGCAGGAAGCTCAGGCTGAAGTTAACTTGGATGACTTGGAGAAATCTGTAGTCTCAATTAACATTTCATATTAGTGATTCCTCAGAACGTCATGTTCACCAGATTTTGTGTGATAAGTAATAAAATCTCTCTGAAAGTGTAGCAGTACGTACTAGCATTAGCTTTAGAAATATCCTCCGTATACTGTGTGACCAAAGTCAGAATCACCCAGGGTTAAGAGCACAGCACTTCTATGTAAAGTTAGGATGTTGTCTAGAGTCGCTGGCAGGTATTTTTTTAATTGGGCTAACTTCTTTATTCTTCTACATGTACTGATAATTCAGTTTGACATATAACTGGCGTTTTTTGTCACAGGTGTGTGCCTGTACAGGGAAAATGGTTGTATGTTTGTGTATGGGTATGCCGTGCTTTCTCTAGCATGTTTTTGTGTATTAAATAAATGTGGCATAGCCATGCCCACATGTGAGGTGACATGTTCATGGCTATAGAGCTCTTTCCTCCTTTGCTGGGAAATGGATTCATTGCCTTTTCACATATCAACACCTCTGATACCTTTTCAAGTATTTGTTGTGTTTCAGATCTGCTGATCACAGTTTTATTTACTGATAGGGGAATGGTGGCAGTACTTCCCTAATGGAGGGATATATAGTGCTGACATCAAGAGAATGTTGGATAAGAGACATATGGATAGATGGCTGCGTGTTGGAATATAGGCGGCTATTGTTTAGTCTGATAGTGATTTCTTAGTAGATTGTAGACAAAAGTTCCCCGTGATAATCTGTTTCCCCTCTGCTCATCAAATTGAGGTGCGTTTTTTCCCTCTGATTTTTCCTAGTCTTTTTTTCCATGTGTGGTGTTGAGGGAAGACAGAATAGCTATTCCCCATTCGCAGTATTTATTGATTCACAGGTGAAAGAGTTTGGACTCTATGACAGGATTTTTCTGTCCTAGCCCCTTCCTCACCCTTCCCCAAACGCAAGTTGCTTTTGCACTTGTATAAAGAAAACTGCTTAGGAAGTTGAAATACCTCGGTACTGAACGTGGTAAAGCTAGATTGCCTTTTTGTTCACGTGGAGTGAAAAATGGACAGAACATGTCAGACACTAAAACCATAACAGATAGTAAACAGTTTTGCTTTAACTGGTGGAAGAATGTGCAAAGGGAGTTTATAAAATAAATAAGCATTTGCTAGTGTTTAACTCACTGTGTTAAGTAGAATGTAGTATCTCAGTAGAAACCACCGAGTTATGTGATATTTGTATACTGAGCAAAATATCTTGAGGAAATATATAGAATGTTCTTGGGTGAGCTATGTCCTATGCTTGGCTGAACCAAATAAGCATGTAACACTTTCCCCCACCCCAGTACGCACACTTGCGTATTCTAGCCTCTTACATGGCAGCTATCTGACGGATAGCCTTCAGGTGTGTCCTCCTCCCTGCGAGAGATCCGGAGTGTTTCTCTCTGTCTTTAGAGAACGCTGTCTCCTTAAAGGATTGAGAACATGTGTTTCTTTGTGAAGATTTCTGATATGAGAGAGACTTTTTATTCCACATTTTTAAGGTTAGTTGCCCTTTTTATTCCTCTCAGCGTAGCCTGCTGTTCCATCTTTTACATGCACAGTGATTTTAGGGTTTCAGTCCTACAGGCCTGTGCAGTGAAACAGAAATATTTCCTATCTCTGGTTTTCAGTTTGCCAGCAGTGTGCTTAAGAAAAGTCTTCTGCAAGCTAAGCCTGAAGCTTGGAAGATGTCCTGGTTTTCTCTTAAGTGAAAGTCCTTCAGTGTCTAAGACACACTGCAGTGAAATGCGTGAAATACATTTGTATGTACTTACTTATATGATGTGAAGTATGAAAAGTATCTTGTTTTATTCAGCATATTTTCTAGGATAACTTTTCAGAAATGACAGGGGTAAAAGATAATGGGCTTACTGTCATAGGTGCAAGATGACTAACTCACATCACCTGATAATCCAGGAGCAGAGCCAGATGGCCTCGAAGATCGGGAATCATCAGATACAAGCCATCAGTGAGGGTACTACTTTCACTCTAATGTCTAGGGTAATTGTGCAGAAAGGAGCAGGAGTGGAAATGCCTTTAGGAGAAGGGAGAGGAAGGACTAGTGCCATGGAGAAGACAAGACTGATAGGTAGAGATCTGGACCACTGCAGGGTCCCAAAACCAGAAATAACCTGAATTCATGTTACTCTTCATTTCCTTACCTTCAAAATCCCATATACACTGTGCTGTTGCTTTAGAGTTAAATGTATGCTTTGCTTTCTAGCTAACTCCAAAATCCCCTTGCAATTGCCATTTTAATTTAATTAGTTAGATAGTTTGTGCATAAGACCACAATTCTGGAAACTGCCTTAGCTTTATGAGTAAAATGGAGAGACGTAAACTAGGTGGACTAACTAGGTCGGTCTTGTTGCAAATTTTGTTGAAAGAATATTTGAAAAGTAGAAGGTAGAACTTGAAACAGCAAAGATAGTGTGTGAATGATTTTTTTTATATGCTGAAATGTATCATTTACCCAGGATACCTTGTCTTCCTTTGTTTTTGCTCTGGGCCTGCAATAAAATGCTTCCTATCTATATTAGTTAGCAAGTACTCTGATGTAGTATATGAGAACAGTGGTGCATTATTTCCTCATGCTTATTTGTTTTCTGTATAAAATATTCTTGCAGCAGTGAAACCTTGCTATGTGTTTGTGTTTCATTTTGAGATGGTTAGCTGAATAAGCAGTAGGACAAGCGAGCAGTGAGCTTGAATGAAGGAAAAAGATATAAAATTTTACAGCACATTCTTGTTGTAGGAGTGTGCAACACAAAATTGTGTGACTCAAGTGCTCAATCTGGTCTTCATGATTAAGCAATAAACAAATTACAAAACAAAGTTATCGTCCCTTTGAAACTTGTGCTCAGTCGTTGTGAAAAAGCGAAGTATTTAACATTTCTCAAAGGAAAACATATTTTGTTACTCGACGTTCACTGGTAGTGGTTTTCAGTTAACAAAACTATTTGTTTGCATTAGAGTAAGATTAACTTTTTTTTTGTAGACACTACAGACATTTTGTAAAGTTGGTTTACTGAAAGTTGATAAAAAGAAACAAAATAGTTAAAATTTGTGATAAAATGACTGGTTTGCTTTGTTGTAAGGACTGGAAGAATATACTTAGATTATTCTATCAACTTTATGTGAAGTAGTTTGGTTACCTTGTCTAAGCAGAAATGTCTTTTTGTGTTTGCATGTTTGTGTCATACCTGACAAAATGGAGTGCTAATCCAAAAGTGGGTCTTCTTGGCAGCAGTAGTACAAACCTGTAATAATATTAACAGTCTGGAGTCCCCCAGATGTTGCTGCTTACATCCAGTAGAGATATCCCTATGTGTTTTTTTTTGTGTATAATGATTATTGAAGTCTGTCGGATCACTGATGCTCTATACTTTCCAGACAAGACCTCCCCCAAAACTTTAAAATGGCCGTTTCTTAAACTAAGGAATTTGCATTCTTATAATTGGCATCTTGGATATATTCAATGTGGAACGCACCTGCACTGAGAATGGAGGCGTTTTAGTTTCTTCTTGAGTCTGCACAGTTGCTTATCTGGATATTAGTGGTACCAGTTTTTAGTGTGATTAAGGAGCTGAGGACCAGACAGAAAGTCAGTCTCTTCAGGGATATACTTATCAGAGTGCAAAAGGGGCTTTCAGCTCCCCCTTCCCTCCCCTGCCCATGCCCTTGGCTCCTTGGGCTGGTGTGGAGCCTGGTGGGTGGCACTGCTCCGTTACTGCACAAGCCTCTCGTCCCCATCATGGCTGCATCCAGCCCATGTGGGTAAGGATTTTCTGCTGGATCTCACAGACCTATGTGTGATGGACCATATCTGAGAACTGTTTAGCTGAAGCAAATGCCAGTCACCTTACATATGACAACAGCTTTGCATCGGCTGTTAAGGTAGGTCAAGCAGTCTAGGGCTATGGGTAGTAAAAATGAACTTAAATGGTATGGGCTGGAGATCTTCAGTTCCTCTCCTGGGTCTGCTTCTCTGTCGCAGAATGGTAGAACATAAATGTGAAGGGAACTTCAAAAAAGCTGTCCAGTCCTTCTCCAGTTCAGCTGACTGCAGCCGTACCCTTCCTGGCAGACATTCACGGACAACCCAGAACTTGCCAGGCAGTATCTTCAAGTGTCCTTACTGCAGCTGGATATTAGCCTGGCATGTGGAGTTTCATATGGGTTATTTCACTTTCAGGTATCCTGCAGACTGACTTAGTTGTTGATAGCTTGAAGCGAAGGTTTGGAGCAGTCTGTACTGCTATGGATTGTCCTTTGGAGTAAGACATGGGGAGAGATGCTTCCAGTGTTAGCTCTTGTTACGACCCGGTCCAAAGCCAATTGAACTCAAGTATGATCCTTTTACTGATTCTGTTGACTTTATTGGGCTTTCACAGAGACCTGTAGTGTCAGCTTAAGGAACAGAATTTGACCTGTGTTACCTGATAACTTTATGGTGCCCCTGCTCATTGTTGATGTAATGTAGATACAGACAGATTCTGGTAGAGACTTCTTGGTTGAGTTCTCATCTTGTCAAGTAATACACTTTTGTGCACGTTTAACTGCTTAAGAACCTGTAAGGATTTGGGAATAGGTGCTGAGCAGTTGTTTTTCTTAAGAGAGATGTAATGTAATACTAATGACCCAACGAGGAACAGACATTTTGTTTGGTGGCATTCAATCAGGTGCAATATTTTAATTTGTTTTGGAATACTTAGACCATTATTAATGTGATGCCAAGAAACTTTTGTTAATATTCAGAATAGTATTAAGTTATAAATAGACAGCATTATCACAGTCAAGTGTCTGTATTGATAGGTAACAGCATTGTGTAAATTTGGCCATTGATCCTATTCTAAAAACACACTCTTTATCCTTACTCTTTTAGTACAAAATTACATCTCGTTATGGATAATATGTCATGTCTCCCTAAAAATGTGATCTTGATTTTCATCCCATGATGATACTTTATTCAATAAATCAAAATGTTCCTCAACAGTTAGCAACCACCTTATTTAATGGTTATTTCTGAAATGTTGATACAGGGAATTTAGCAGTTAACAGTGTTTATACATTCCAGAAGCGTTAACAGGTTAGGTTATACTGGAATTCAGTAAATATTCATGAAACGTGTGGGAGAACTATACGCTACGCAGTGTCTAAGCAATCGGCTGCCAGACGTCTTGTGAAATACCAAATGTAATAATAAAGTTTGTAATGATGATATTGTCAGGGGGCACACATTGTCCACTATCACTGAAAACTGAGGGAGCAAGGCCTGTTGCCTGATGTTTAGACTGCAGCATTAGAACACTACAGATGTCCTTATCTTCTGGAGATAGTTTCGTACTGAATCAGTGGGTTTCACACATTCTTGTGTATGAAAAAATGTTCTTCACCTTCTGAGTATTTCTGAAGAAAATAAAAGGATAGTTCTTATATGTGTCAAGGTTGTTTCCCATTTCTGCAAATGAAGTTCAGCAAAAGATCCCTAGGAAATCTGTAATTTTCCAAGTAGCTTTTTCCCTTTGGTTGCTGGTTTTACTTTATTGCTATCTAAAATGGACATTCCACTAAAATCAGTAAAAATTGCCATTTACTAGCTCCAGTCTGCGTAGTCATAGGCAGTTGTGTGCTAGTTGCATTGTACGTGATCTATTTAGCAGCTGTGGGGTGGGTAACACCAAAGCAAACTAGGACTCAGAAAACTAGTAGTATTTTTTTTTTGTCTCTGTGCAAATAGATGACATTTTCTTGAAACGCGTCTTCATCAGAGTTTTTTACTTTTGTTCATTATGACAAAACATGGCAAACAAAGACAGAACATAAATTACAGCTGCACTCTTGAAGTTTGAAGTTGCATTTTAGCCGTACTACACTGTGTATTATTATTATTTTGGTGCTTGTAAATTACATTAAAAATAAGATCAAGGCAGACATGAAATATTGGTGACATAAGCAGAAAAAAGATGAACAAGCTATTATGGGATATGAAAAATAAAAAAGATGTTGTCTTTAATTTGACAGTGAACCAAAACCCACCAATCGTATAACATGAGAATATTTTTAACAGGTATTCCCTTAAAGCTTTGTTGTGGCCATGCCGTCGATGGCATCTCAAGTCTGTCAGCAGCTCCATTATAAAATCCTCTTACGAGGATGCAGTTTTAGATTGGTACCTAAATCTCTGCTATTTGGAATGTTGTGTTATCTTGCTTTGCCTGAAAGCAGGCATATGTATGTTCAAACTATTTACGTTAACAAATTGTCATAAATACGTTCTTTGATAGTCAGGTTCTCCTATTTTCTGGGGCCTGCTTGTTAAAAATAATTTCACAAAACCTGCCTTCAGTCAAAAGTGTCTGGTAAATCCTGGTATATTGAAGTTTAACTAGAACTTTGTACCCTACATAGCAATATATTTATTTATTTTACGTGTCTTTAACGGACCCAAAACTTGAAAACACAGAGCTGAATTCAGGCATCAAAACTAGGAGTACATGGTTGAAGAAGGCCTAACTTTCATATACATATACATGTAGATTAGGTTCCTGACATTAGATATATTAATAATCTGGCATAAGTCTATGTACTGAACTAATGATTTTCCAACATATATTTTATGAAGTGTAAGAGAGAGTATTGGTGCTCAATGAAATACATAGTTCCCTTATAGCAGTCTTTTAAACTTTTTGCTCTCATTTGTATTCATTCCTAAAAAAATGTACTTCAGGGCTTTCTTACACACTGTATCCAGAACATACACTTTTTAGGACAGTATAGCTAGATGTTAGTGGGTCTGTTAATTGCCAGCCAAAGGAGGCTGGGATCATAGGAAGCATTGGTATAATTTTTTTGCTTTCCTTTTTCCTGAGATAGAATAAAACTACTTAGAGAAGTAAAATTTTGGTATTAAACAGGTTTTTATTGATCCCACAGTACTGAAGGAATGGGGAAGAGGGAATCCCTGTCTGTATGTATACGGTTGTACCAGAACATTGCTGCCGTTCGATCATCCTATTGCCAAAGGTGGCTTGAATCACAGTCAGGCTAACGTGCATGTGAAACTTGCAGCTACAGAGCTTGCACGTAGAAGCAAGACTTAGAATATCTGTGCTTTCGAGTTTTTGTAGCAAGTGTTAAGATTTTGAACTTTCCTATTTTGACATCCCTTTGGTACTGTGAGCAATTCTGGGTTTAAGAAAAAGAGGTGTAGAAACATAATGCTGTGAATTAGGAATTCCTGATTTTTCTTGGGAGGGAAGTCACTGAGTTTTGCGTACGTTGGTTTTCAACCGATAAAATGAGGTGGGGAGAATATACCTTGCTTCACAAGAGAATTCCAAGGATTAATGCTTACGTGTACAGCTTTGTAATTAAACAGTGATATGTAGGTGATACTTTTGAGGTGGAGTTTAAAATTCATTTTTTTGTTTTGTTATATATGCTTAGCCTTTGCCATAGTTTGGCAGTATGTTCTTTATCATGAGTTATTCAATGTAAGAGAAAGGCAGTTTAAGAAAAAGAAACTTGTATTTTAAGTTGTTGAGGGAAGGGGTGTCTCTTTAAGTTTTACAATTCAAAAACTGAAGTGGAGGTTGAACATCTGCAAAGACAAAAAAATCCTCTTAATAGTCAAATGATTCTAAATTAAAAAGGAAAGAAAACAAACAATCAAAAATGCTCATCAAATTCTTTGGGAAACAGAAAAGGAGGAAAAAGTCGAAGGAAAGCCAAAACAGCTAATGTTACAGTTGTCACAATTACTCATATCCTATGCTAGAGATTGAGGAAGCCAGGTAAAAATGAGCCAAAACTGGTCTTGGATCTCGTGGATATGGCTTCTGCTCATGTCAGTGTTTTCATCTGAGTCTTGGTTTAAAATCTGACCTTACTCATTACAAAAATCTATGTTTAATCGTGTAGGTCTAAAATAAAAAGAGGAAGGGATTCTGCATACCATATAAATACATAAATGGGATTATTTTTTCAGATATATGCAGAAAATCACAGGTAATATTTTTACTAATTATAAATATTCTTCAGTTATTTATGGCATATGGTTATGCTTTGTTTTAGACAATTTCAGGAAAATACTTTTCCTGAAATTTTTTAAAATTATACTTCTTAGTATATTCAATTAAATGTATGTTTTGCAGACAAATAGTATGACCGTTCTTTATTAGTTACCTCACTGACTGCATTGAGACCACTTACATGATTGCTGAACAGGGTTTGCTCCTCTGAAAATTGCACTTCACGGACCACATACAAAAATATTCTCCTATACTTTATGTATGCATGTAACAAGAAGCATAATTTATATGTAGTGATAGAATGATCTGTCTGTTTATTCAGTGAGAGAGAGCACTTGCATGCAATGTTTTGTAACAGAATCATTATTAGGTACCTGTGAAATTTACAAAAAGTAAATTTACTAAAAGTGAAAAGTGAACTCCCTAATTTGCCGTTGTCTTGGGAGTAATCTTAATGTTCCAGCTTGTAGAGAGCTTTGGATACTTGGCATTTCAGTAAGTGCTGCATCATGGGCAAGTTTTTTACTTCTTCTCATAAACACCCCCCAGATATAACACTTGAAGCCCAAGTCAGTTGAGAAAAAAAATAAAAAAAATAGCTCAAAATTTTTTAGACTCATAGGTAGCTCTGTTATTAATTAGCCTTAGCATTTTTGTGTAAAAGATATATTAAGTAGTTCTGTAGCATGTATTATTTATAGCATCTTTTTTCTCCTAAGTCTTGACACAGTTCTGTGCATAGGCATTTGACAACAATCCCATTAAAATGGTTTAAAAACATTCCTGAAATGAGTTGTAGAAAACTGTGTGGTATCTGTAAAATCTATGGTTGTGTGGCTTAGAACAGCAGTTTTGTCATCTTTGGTTGAGATGATCCTAACACCCATGCGTGGTTTTGAATATGCCCGCAGGTGTCCACTCTGTATATACCCAGTTTCTGTTTTTAACATTTGTTTCCCTTCCACCTTCTATTCCGATTGTTTACTGTAAGGCAGTCTCTATTTCATTGATTTCTGTCTGTCTACCAAAGAATGAAGTTTGCTCTTCTCACACACACATCTGTCAGTACTGTACCACGAGTCAATCCCACAAGAGGCAAATTGAAGAAATGAAAACAAATAAGTTATAAAATAAAGTGACAATAATGTGCAGTAGCATAAAGATTGCTTTGGGCTGCTTTTGAACAAGACAGCTAATGACTTGCACTGTTGGATGGTAGGGGAAGGGTGCGGGTCACGTCCCACGCTCCGTGCAGGGGGGGAGAAAGGCAGCAGTGGAAGGAGCACAGGGCTGCCTCTTAATTGCACCTTCTTCCCTCCACTCTGACTCTGGACAAGTCGCAGTACAGGCAGAATGCTGCATGTTTACAGTGTGTAGCTTTTCTTGTAAATAAGGTTATCGCAAGGATTAGAATGCTGTGAGTCAGGCTGCTAGAATCAGGCCCAGAAGTATTACGTGTTCTACTGTATTTCATGTTGCTGCAGACATCAGCTAACTGACGTTTGTGGATCTTTTAATTTCCTCAGGAAAAAAAAATACAACTGCAGAATATTTCAAAATGTACATTTTTGTTTCAAAAAAAAAGAAAATTTTCTTTTTCAAACAAATGATCTATGCAGCAGAATTTCAATAACAAGCACATATATGAAAATGTATTTACACAGACAGCTGGTAGTGCGTGTGTGTGTTTAACGTTTATGAATACTGGCCTAACGTGGCTGAAGTATTCGAGTCTCTTTTAAGATTGTAATTGAAGTAACATGATATAAATGTAAACTTTAGCTTAGAGCACACGGAGCATACAAGACAGTTTGACACCTTCATTTCAGCAGTAAGGAATTACCATTGTCTCTTGTTTCTTGCTTCTAGCTTATATGACCAAGCCAAAAAGTAATTACACAATTAGGGTTGACATACTGGTTCCTGTAATATTTCTTCCCGTAGTTTTTTGGTGGCTTATTTCTACTTCAGATTTTCCAGTCCTTTGTAATTCATAGCAAGATGTCCATTTTCATTGCAACAAATTTACTCATGAAGATTGCAAGTCTTGCATAATTTAATGATGAAAAGGCAGCATTTCATTTTCTCCAAATGTAGTTATTTGTAGATTAAAGATAAACATTTGTGGAGCTAATGTGGTTTTTGTAAGAACTTTGTCACCAACTTGAACATTGAATTTTTACATACAGGAATGGAAAAGTATTTCTGTGTAAATAATTACAGGATTATGCATTTTAAAAAGAAGGATATGCAGCAACATGCAGCTGCAGGTCTGGAAGGGAACCACTCTCCATAGGTCAGGTAACATTTCGTTTGCTCTATTCTGCCTGTATACAAGAGCAGGTCAGATGAAAAGCAGTCCTACTACCCATCTTGTCCTCGGCTCAACTTGTTTTCCTGTGCCTGTTCCTCATTTCTGGAGTGTGTAATGCAGTTTCAGAGTTCTGTAATTCTGTATCTTAAGACTTGCCCTCTCCAGGAATATTGTGGGACAGTTGTGCTTTATCATTCGCTTAATTATGTAGTTACGCTTGGGACTTTTCCGGGATGAGGTAAAAGCGGTGCTGTATGGTACTGTTAGTCTGCTCTCTGGGGCTTTTTGATTTAAAAAAAAAAATAAATTAAAAAGTCTGTGCTTTTTGACCATTCCTACACTGTATCTTACTCCTCAGAACAGAATGCTAATGGGACAGAGATGCTTGTGGAGTTTCGGTGCAGGGTTAGACATCTGCTGCAGATTCAAGTTGTCCTTCGCTCCCGCAGCTAAACTGGCTGTTCAGATTTCTTGTTGTGAGGTTTCCTTGCATTTGATCTGGACACAGGAGCTACATCTCATCTTGGAGCCTAGTCTGTCATTATATAAAATACAATAGAGGGCTGGGAAGGAAGTATAGAGAGTTTGCTGGTGACAAGCCAAGTGGAGGGGGTTTGCCAAGTATTAATCATTTGTGTAAAGCTGCATCCACTGTTCAGCCAAGAGAATCTGTTCTGCCTTGGTTTCTCACAGTGACAGCATCAAGATATTAGTTTTGTAATAAAGTTGTATTTTTACATGCTCTTTAAATTCTTGCTACCTCCTTGTGTGTCCAGTACCCTTAGGAAGGGACTTTTCACCTCCTCAAATTTCCCTGTATGAGTTTCCCTGTCAAGGAAGATTAGGTACTTACAGGTATAAAATAGACTTTGTGCTCTTTAAAATTAATTCTTCCTCTCCCACCCCTCCTCTCTGAGATGTCACTGGGTTGCAGTATCTTTTCTGCAAATCAAGGCTTGTGACTTTCAGCAGTACTGTGTTACAGGGAGCATTTCTACAGGAAAAGACAAAAGGAGAAGGATGCTTCTTGTAATGGGCTACTGCTGTTTCAGCCAGTTATTCTTTTAACTAGAAAATGAGAGTACACATAGAGGCTATTAAATCATTAATTACAGCACATACTTCTTTCTCTAAACACAGACAAAACACAGTTAAGAGGTACCAGAAAGAAATAACTTTCCCTAATTTTGAAACTAAGTGCAGGATGTGAGATATCAAGCAGGAGCCGTGCACAAAGTTGTATTTTTTTCTGATGGAGTTTATACCAGCATTTTCCTTAATTATTCTTGATGTTTTGCCCATTATACCATTAGCTTCTTCAGAGGACAAAGATAAGTTGCCAGTATCCACAAGAGCAAAGTGTGAAAGCATTTAATTATTGATATCTTAGTAACCAAGGTTCCAAAATGACGTTGTCAAAATCCATAATGATCAGACAGAAAATGTATCAGCTTGTTGTTGAAAAATATGGCTCAGACTGTGTGGGATCTGAACATGCACAATCCCAAGAAATTAAACCACCGGTTTCCTGCATTTCCAGTATGTAACTGCTTTACCCAGCATTTTCCACTCTTGAAAATTCATATTGTTAGTGTTCTCCTCATTCTTCATTTTAATTTTAGCCTTTTCTTGATTGTTAATCTAATACATGCATTTCACTAAATGAACTCACGCTTTTTCACTAGGTGGATCTGTAAATCAGTTAAACGGTCAAGCAGAGTCTAACGTTATAATATTAGCTACCTCCATATTCTCTATCGCTTTAAAACACAGGTTTCATTAACAGAATATACTTGGTAGCTGTTTAATACATATTTTCTTTGTATCTTGAATTAGGGATTTCTTTTATCCCTCCTGCTGAAAGCTGTGGGAAGAGTACACAACTCTGGGAAAAATCATTCCTGTGCACCGAGTTTCTGGTCGCAGCCTCCCGGAGTGGGAGCCGGGGCCTGTCGTCCAGGTCCTCGGGGATGGAGCGTCTGTGGGAAGGTGAAGCAGCACCCAAGAGAAGCTGCAAGTGGCGGCTGTCAGAACCGTGTGATTGCCTGTCCCTGCTGCTGCTGTGCTCCTGGTCCTCTGCTCTCCTGCCCGGGCAAGAGCGGAGGATGGAAAGCATGCAGGGAGAAGAGGGCAGGTCATGTTGAGTTTGCCAGCGTTGTCCCCCATGGATTTACACCTGGCAGCCTGCCGCATGTCAGCTAAGGTCACCCCCAGGAAAAGGGCTCCTTGGCAGCTGACACCTTTCTCAAGCCAATGTTGTTTTGCAAACCCAGGGATCTTCAGCTGTGCCCTGCATTTCCAGAGTGGGTTTCGCACAGGTTTCACTGGGTTGTGCCATTGAGGCGTTGCCTTATTGCTCCTCTTTCCTCTGCTCTTCTGTAGCATAGCTGTCTGCCTGCTGCTTGAGCACATGATGGCTGAGACCTCAGGGAGCAAGTAAGTTTGTAAACAAATAAACCAGAAAAGTTATCTGAATATATATTGAAATAATTGAAAGTTACTTGAGTATATATTTAGTCTACAGCCAAATTAAAAAAAGAAAATAAAACTCCCTTGCTGAAGTGCTATTTACCATTAATATATTTAATTAAAAGATACTTCTGTGTTCCATTTTTCACTCTCTCACAGGTGCCAGAGCTTTCATGTTTATTAATAGCGTTAGATCAAATAATGCAGATGTTTGATTTCAGACACTGGGTTATGTTGCAGGTTAATCTTTCTAGAAGGATACACTAACACTATTTTGGCTTCCTTTGTGTCATGAAATGTTTTATGAACTACTTTCAAAATAGGGGTACTAGTGTAAGAAAAAATTACATTTCAAATTTGCTTCTGCTTTGAAGATTTTTTTCTAATTCTGCTTCCAACAATGGATCTTAATGTGTGAGATATCCCTATAAAATTGTTACATTATAGGATATGTGTTTCGTAGAGACAAAGCTATTTAGGATTCTTTTCTTCCATATACTAGAGTTTTTACTTTCTTTATTCCGTGATTATGTCTCGCAGCTTAAATAGCTCAAATGTGGGTATTCAATTTGTGCCACAGTGCTCTTTCTGAACTTGCTGTTGTTACAGGTATAGAGGGATGCTTGTAAAATGAGAGGTCACTGCTGGAATACTCACGTACAGCTACTGCAAGGCACATAATGTAAAAAGAGTTTCTATACAGTACGTAGTGCAGTAGGTAACTGAAAATAATATTTTTTGGCTTTTGGCAAATAATATTCAAGAATGGTGATTTATTTAATTTTTTTTTTTTTTTAAACAGGTAATTGATGATGCCTGTGTAATGTTTAGGGACATCTCATCAGCGTTTTTTTTAACCATCCCTGTGAGAAAAATACTATCATAAAATTATGATTTCTTTGCTTTCTCTCACACTAAAATGTCAGAATCAGCTCATTTATCCAGGATCATTCTTTGCATACCCCCAGAGGTTTACTTTCTTCATGATCTCCTAAATGAATAGTACAATGTACTTTCACCCAAAGCAGATATGGCCCTTGTTTACTAATCTGCATCCCTTTTCCTTGCCTCTCTGGTTTTCTTTTAACCTGTAGTGTCTAAAAGATACGTAATCGATGCTATATGGTTAATCGTATGTGATAAAGGAATGGACTATACATGGAATCTAACAGCAGTTATCTTTTCTGCGTTGTTTCTCGTGTTTCCTTTGATGTCCTGTATCTTGATAGAGTGTGGGGGTATTATGACTACTCTTTATGTTTGAACTTACTGTTATTCTTTATGTTTACTGCAGTGCTAACCAGAGGGCCTGCTCAGAACCAGGGTCCCCTTGTACTAAATACATTTGAAAAGCATATGAGGATGTGGGCCTTGCCTTGAAGAGCTCGCAGGATAGTTTAGTCAACATTATTTAATTTTCTCAAAATATTGCCTTTTTTTCTTACTTATCAAAAATCAAAACAGTTTATATAACATCATGTTGTAAGATGATGTAGAATATTTTGACAGTGCCCGTTGCCTCAGCAAAACGTCCTGCAGGTTTTTTGTGCCACGTTCAGGAGTTTATTACCTGGCTGCAAAACTTGGCTGAATGCCGGTAGAAGACAATTTGAAAATCCTGTGTTGACCACTATAATTTTTTAGCCAATTCTAAAGGATTTTGGTACTCAAATCTCATTTTAATTTCAATAAGAACTGGGCACTTAACTTCCAAGTGCCTTTGAAAATCTCAACTTCAAAGGAAAAAGGCAGTCTTTAAAATTATACAAATAAAGGTGAGGTTTACTAGTTGTAGATGAGCGGTTATGTTCATGCAGTTTATAAAAAGGACCTTGATTTTTACAAACTGTCACGTTTCAGTTCTTGCTCTGCACATTGTTTGAGTAAAGCTTGGAAGGTAATTTTATTTTAAACAAAAAAGCTTGGCTTGTGTAAGTGTGGCGGTACAAATTCACTAATCATTGCTGTCAGGGCCCTGCTTGGAGTACCACTGGGTGGCTGAAGGACGTAGCTCTGGTGCTTGCTTGGGAAATGAGCATAGTGCAGGCAGGTGGAGATGGGAACCGTGCAGATGCTCTCGCTCTCTCCACACCTTTTACTTCGTGGTGGACAAAGCTGAACCTGACCCACAGAGTGGGATGCTGCTTCTCCTTTGTTCCTTAGAAGGCAGGTGGAACGAAACGGGCTGAAATCGGAGTGTTTTCGGTGAGAACTAGAATCCATCTGATGGTGGATTTATGAGTGGTGGTAGCATCACAGAAAGCCTGAAAAAGTTGAGGTGTTGAGTTAGTAAGGACCAGCATTTCCAACAACGAGCACAGGAGGATACACAGACTTTTTGTCACCTTTGTCACATGCTCTTTTTGGCCTGAGGAGGCCACCTGCAGCAATTGCGGATCATGCATGCCGTATACTGATTTTTTTTTTCCTAGGTACTTCCAATATGTCAACAATAACTGCACTTGTGTAGCTTATTACTACAGATGATTGCAAAGAATTTCTTAAGCATTAGTTAATTATAACATCCCAATATGAAAGCCAAATTCTGCGTTAGTATGCAATTCCATTAAAATCAGTGGAGCTGCTTTTAAACCTACAAGGAATTTTACCCAAAGGTGTATAATGGAGCATATTGGTTATTGCAGTAATTATAGGGAAAGAGGAGGTGAAAGGGATGAAAGGGGTTGGCTGAAGTGATACAGCAAATCAGAGCTTGGAATAACCTTGGGAATCCTGGCACTCGTTACAAATATTTTACTGCTGTCTCGCAAGCTCAGATCTATGGTAGGGTTTTCTTAGATTTCTGACTATAGTAATGTAATGTAAAAACTATTAATTTTTTATTCAAGTTTTGCACAATTCATGGAGGAAACTCTTCAAGCTTTCTGTGGAGGACACATAAAAAGTGTCTCAGCTAAACTGCCATCTCCTTTCTGCATTTAAAGCTTCTTTCAGTTATTTTCATAGTTTTAAAACCTCCTTTTCATAATTGTAATGCCCTTGGAAAATGTTCTTCACTTTTTCCTCTCCCAGTAGCTCTTTTTTTTAATGTTAAAGAAAAAAAAGAAAAGAAAAAAGAGCTCAACAAATTTTCAGCCTCTCTTGATAATACAGTGGAACTATGTATTTTTATGTTTATGCTTTTTAAAAACAGACATATATTGAAGATGTTTTTGCCTTCATTCATTGTAAGAATTGCCACATAATTGCCTCCTTGATGTCTCAAGGAACCTTTGGGATAAAGTTTACCAAATTGGTAAAGTATGGTGGTGGCTTTAGTTGAGAAACTTTTACTAAGTAGGTCTGTATATAAGTTAATTTTCAACGAACCTAAGAGTAACGAGTATTTAGGTGCAGAGAAAAAGCAGTTGCCTGCTATTTTGCAACATGCGTATTGCTCCAAGTGATGGTCAGGACTCTTAGAAAGAATGCTAAAAACTGAGGCTAGAAGACAGGACCTTTCAGCATCCAAAAGGCAGATTTTTTCAGTATCGAATCAGGAAAAACTGCTTCTCCAGGGATGAACCTTAAGGTGAATTATAGCTGGGTATCAAATGGAAAATTGTGCATTCCCCTGGTGTCCTTACAGTTTTATTGCAGAATCCGGAGTGATGTCTAATTTAAAATAAGTTGTCCATTTTTTTCCATGGCTTCTCAGAAACATTTTTTTCCTTTGACTTTAGCTTAGTATTTTCAAGCAGACCATTTTGCTATTCGTACGATTTGAGGAGAGGGAGCAAAGGAGGGGCTAAAAATAGAGCTTATAATGGAACCTGGGTATGTTCTTAACCATGGCGAGACACTTATCTGTCCATTATGTTGTTGACTAATGTTAACTTCTGTGCTGCCTTTGTAATGTATTACATTAAGCTAAATGAAGCTATTGTGTGATGTATCAAGATATAGTCACGTAGCTTGCCTGGCTATTTGCTCTTGTTAGTATTGTGTGTGATGGACTTTAATAGCTGTGAAGGGCTCCTGGAGTTACTCAGATCAACAGTATATGGGTTTGTGCCTTATCCTGGAGTCCTTCCGTGCTCCAGCCTTGCATCAGCTTCACGGGAAGTTGCATAAGTATAACAACTACCTAGTCAGGCTCATAAATACTACAGGAATAGGTGTTCTCGTAATAGGTCCCCAAGTAGTAAATTCACCTCTTTGATCATTAGGGTGGATTTGGGGGTCCGTGTGCGTATGGACATGGTGCATGGGAGAGAAGACTTCTGTATGTCTGATCCTACCAGCCGCTCTGCGGCGGTTGGGGCCGTTGGAGGGCCCCGCGGAGGTGTGCGTGTTGGCCGGAGGGCTGCTCCCCGGGGCGGGGGTCCGGGCTGGCCTCCCCCAGCTGCAGCCCCAGCCCCTAGCCCTGGGGAGCTGGGCTGCCCCATCCCCCCCACCAGCCCACAGCTCCCCCTTGGCTCTGGGAGCGGGGAGATGAAAGGCATGGCTTGCCCTAAGAACTTTTGTTATGTGTGTGTACATGTGTTAAAAATCTGTAAACAAGTATTTACATGAATGCTCTGCTGCCTCCAGGCAGGGTTTGTGGGGAGAGGGGATATCAATACTCTGCTGTCTCAAAGCTCCTTCCACTTGTATTCAAATCAAAATAACACCAAACGGCTCTTACCGTTTAAATGTAAAGTAGCGATGATATCCTGGACCATGCTTTTAAAAAGTCCTTAAATACGGTTTTACAAAACACAGGCTGTAGGAACACACAGACGCATGTCTAGGCTGCAACAGATTTCTGATTTTTGTGTAAACGCTGGATTCTCCTTTCTAAAATTTCATGATGTTTTCCAAACGAGGTTGTTGTGTATGTTACGTTAAGGTACATATTTTATACATATAGCTGTAGTTCACACGTGCAGTTTTCTGTTCTGCCACCTGCACATAAAATATCTCCCTCTTCCTCTTCTCTCATTTACCAAGGTACATTATGAAAGGCCAGTATCAGTTCTCTAGCAAGGTAGATCGTGATTCATACCAAGATAAGCAAGGAAATTTGAAATTCAGAGAGCAGACTGCCTGCCTTTCTCGTGGCACTGTGCGTGTACTGAGTTAGTGACCCTCTGCCCCTGCAGATGAATTCATACGTCACGCAGTTTAACGTGGGCCGTGATGTGGCAATCCAAAACTGTTGAATTTTCTAATTTGCTTTTTTTTTTTTGTTTGGTTTTAAGTTTGCTCTAGTGCCATGCCACAATGGTGCATAAACTTTTGGGATCCTTCTTCAGTTGTTATTTTTTTTTTTCCTGAAAATTGTTCCTTCTTTAGAAGATTATTTAGAAGTTTGAAAAATAAATTTCTTTAATATTTGTGGGCATACTTCTGTTGCTTCCTCAGTGGTGTTTCTTTAATGACAGCATGGCTGGTTACTTTTAGAAATCGTGTGAAAACCATGTACTCCTCAGCCTGTTGCCAAGCATTGTTCTTCAGTATGTTTTACAAGAGGTACTTTTCTTGTTGTTTTTCATGTTAATAACATATTATTTCTGGAGACATGTTACTACTTATTTTCTGCCTTATGGAAAGCATTAGTTCATGAAGAAAATACATCTATTTTTAGATCAAATGATCAATATAAACAAAATACGAATTCTGAAAAGTGTGAATGGACACATTCATACGTGTTCGGCCACATGGTTGGCAATGCGGAGGAGTAGCTTTGCCAGGGAGGGCCACAAATACTCTGTAAGTAAGGACTAAGGACTTTGAGTTGTGTTTCCAGGATTATGCACGTGTCAGCCTAGCACTCGTCAGGTTGCATGCTTTCTTCCACAGTGGGCTCCTGTTAATAGAGTTCTTATTTTCTTGATTCAGCAGGCTCGTGTACTTGATTGAGTGAACTTTCAGCTAAGTTTCTGAGCAGAAGGTGGTTTGTGACATAATTGCTCTATATGTTGATACATCTTTTATCATAATTGTTTTACGTTGTTTTAAATAAAAGAACAAGAATAATAGAAGTCGTTGCAGAAAGTGGATTTTTTTGTCCTATTATTCATGATACTAAAAATTACCCAAAATAAGTATCTTCTGCAAAAAAAAATAAAAAGAGATTTAGTTCCAAAAGTGGCTAATTTATATAGGTCTATACACTGAACCAGCTAATGATCCTTAGTCTAGAGAGGTGCAATGTGTTTATACTGTTTTTCCCCCTTTTTCATGAATAGAATTCTACAAAAAAAGTTCCCATTGTGTAGTACCGTGAGTTTTGTACAACCATCTTTTATCAACAGATGGCAACCAGAACATGAAAAATAATTAAAAAATAAAATGAAAAGAAACACAGAATGAATTAAAGTGCTTCTTTGCGTTCTGATCTGCATTTTTGGTTTAGAATTTTTATGGTGAATTGCCATATTATCTGTTATATCAGTTTACAATGAGGCTCCTATCAGACATAAAACAGATTTATAATACCATTAAAACACAATATCAAAGAATGAATAAGCAATTCAATAAAATTACAATAACACAAAGATAAAATGAAAGCCTTTTCAATAACAGTTTTATGCAAGAACATTTTGCAGATAAATATGTGTTTATAGATCTTTTAAATGCACATTTATTATACTGCTCCTAATAGAGCCACAGGGGTTAATTTTTTCTGTGTGTTGTCTTTTATAAGTGGTTCAAAAGCCAGCTGCAAAACTCTTCAATAGATTGTTTTGTATCTTTGAATTGATTTTGGTAAAGGGAGCATTTACAGTACTACAGTATAGTTTGTACGTACACGAGTCAATACAAGTGTGCCGCGTATTGCTGTGTGCACTAGACAACCTTATTAGAATCAAGGCAACTCCAAGAAAAAACAGAAAAAAAAAAGATTTCTTTTTTTTTTTCCCAAGGGAATATGTACGTAGATGCATTTTCATTATTGTATCTTTACTTTAGCATTACATTTTTTAATGGGTTTCTTTTGGATCTGGTGGGGAGTCTAAACTTTGAGCTTATAACATTCTTCAGATAACCTCTTATACATGCTGTTTGAATAGTTTTTTCTCTCATGCTAGAAAAGGAGAGGGAGGGGCGAGGGGAAGCTAGCTTCAGCTAATGTTATGTTCCTATACGTGTTATGTCATTCAGCAGTCATGATGTCTGGCTCAGTGGTGTCTTAATTACGCATCCTGTTTACATCCTTTGTTTTTAATTTCAGCACGTAGTTCACAAGCCTCCTGTAATCATTGCCGTCCTATTCCACTATGGTCAGTGTGGCAGGAAATAGGAGATCTTACATAAAGGTTGTGTAGCTGAAATGTTAGGAAGGGCTATCTCAGATGTTATTTTTAAAAATAATATGCATGATTAATCCACTTCCATCCATCATTTTCCTTTTAACTATTAGTATCAATGTACATTTATACCCTACACATGTTCAGACATTAACTGAGAAACAAATCTTCCTAAACTCTCATGTAGATAAAATGTGTGTTCAGACATAACTGTACAGAATGTTCTTTATGTACTCAGGATCTCTGAGAACCAGCATGATTAGCAGTGATG